>NW_028230439.1:0-300000 GCF_043228905.1 Azolla caroliniana
TCGTGTTATTATGTACTTGAAAAGTACCAAAAGTGTAGATAGTAAAATGTTTGTGTTCACAAAAACATACTAATACGATGATTTATGTTTCGATATGTGGGTGGAGTATTCATAGACTCCACTCACGATTCACTCACGGAATGTATGGGGCCACATGTAATCACTGAAGTGATTACAAACACAATTGAGCTTACTATGCAAACGACCTTGTTACTTTTGGCATTAATATACACCACAGTTGTGGTGAATTGTAGAGCCTCTATTTTGTAGATTTTATTAGCATTTGCATAAATAATTATGTGGGAACAAAGTATAATGCATATGTCATCAGAAGCATAGATTTCTTTCTATGTGAATATAGTTATATAAATAATGGGGAAAATCATTGTTTCTTCTATTGCAAAGTTTAGGGTTTAGGGTTTAGCCTAAGACGACAATGCCAATGTCAAAAGCGAATTTGTAGAGACATATTTCATGGCGAAAATGGTTCGGGGTGTTTTTGTATCTTTAAACTATAGAATTTTCAACGCCTAGCTTGTGGAAAATGAATTTCTAAGTAGTTGAAACCCCACACTTATAGGGAACAATGTCTGCATAACTTGTTTGCAAGTTCCCATATTAGATACATGATGGAGCAAGCTCTCAAAGGACAAACATGAACTAATTTTAATCTTGAAGTGTTTATAGCATTTGTTTGAAGTTTTAAGCCAGTAATTCAAGCGAGAAAGCATAAACTTAAATAACTTTCTCAATGGACCGACTTCTACAATCAAGTGGTCCACAAGCTGCTCATCTCCATGATAAGTACTTTTCATTAGGGATCTTTATATTAAAGTTTTGTATAATTGTTTTTCTTGCCAATGTCTACATTACTACTTGGAAACTCGATACAAGATAAAATCCCACAAAAGCTAGAAACTTTCAATGCTCAAAACCACTCAAACTAAATGTGAATCATCATGCGAGATTTCAAAAAAATTGTGAACAATCATACAAAGAGTGCATGAGGTGGTCGCAAAATCTAGTTTCTTTGAAAGAACGACATGTTCTGATTTTCTTCTCTCTTCATGTGGACTTGTTGTGGAGTATATGTTCAAGGTAAAAGAAGAAATAAAAACTCACATTAACTTCCTAGGTCCCATGACAAGTAAAAACATTCAAAGACATATAAAAGCAAAATTTGATGAAATACGCATCCTTCCTTTGTGATGCCATGATAGATTCCTAAGCGAATGAGGCTTTTTTGCAACATAAAATATGCAACTCATGAGAGAAGTGGAGGCTTTGAGCCTCATGCTTCAATCATTATGTTACATATGTTGCAACCAATTTACAAAACCATATCGAACAACAAAGCACCCGTACACAGTAGAGCCCATCCCCTCATGTATCACTCACCCCATTTCTTCAATACAACCTAGCTCTGTTTCACTTTGTCGCAAGATTGAGCATTGGGACACAAACAAGAATGAATTCATGATTTGAACATGCATTTTTTGCCCCAAACTACTTTGCAAGTTAGGGCTATCACACTCTACTATAATGAATGCTCCACCTTCGAATAGAGCAATTGGAGTTTGCTTTTCCCCTATTTTAAAGCATGAAGCTATTATGACTACACAAAATTTAGTAGTGTCGAATTGCATGTTTTAGTAAAATGCTTGAATATCAAGAATCACTAATCTACACAACAGAAGACATTTTATATATTTAATGCCCTGCAAATTATATTTGACCTTTGAGGATGATAACAAAACTCATCCATCCCTAGGTGGGAGAGAGAACAACTGGCGAAGATCTAAGGTTGAGGACAATATTGCAACCACATGGGAGAAGCATTGAAGCTCGAATTCGAATATGACCTCTTAGTCTCCATTGGGCAACCGTACCAATTGAGATGTCTCTCTCTCTCTCTCTCTCTCTATTGCAACATTCATTGGTAAAGTTCTTGAACATCGAGAGTTGCTACTCACTTTCACACGTATCACGTGAAATGTAATATTTTTGGTCTCATAGGTCATATTTGACCCTTGAAGACGATAATATAATCTATCTATCTATCTATCTATCTCTCTTGGACAACACAAACCATTCCCGACTCGAAATCCAGAAGATACACACTCAGGTTTCTTTCAGCTCTACTAAGTTTTCTATATGTATCCTAAACCACCCCACCATTTTTAACTTAAAGAGAAACCGTTCATTCCCATTTGTTTGTTGTTGGCTAGTAACTACTAACAATCGGCAATGGTTCGGTTGAACTGAACCAAACTGCGAAACCGCGGCTTAACGGTTTCAACGGTTCGGTTCGGTTTTAACAGTTAGAATTTGCGGTTTAAATGGTTTAACGGGTTATTATTTTTTTTAAATTTAAAAAATTTATTAAAAATTGTTTTTAAACAATAATTTCATTTTTAGACCTTATTCTTAGATCTTAGGAACATCTTAAAAATTTTAAAAATTCAAAATAATGAAAAATTATAAATTTAAAAAAATTCAAAATTTGACCTGAAAACCAAAACCGAACCACGAAACCGTGGTTTTTGCGGTTTAATGGTTTTTACGGTTTGAACATCGTTTAAAGGTTCGGTTCGGTTCAGGTTTTTAAAAAATAAATTAAACGGTTCGGTTTGGACCCTCTCGAACCGAACCGTTGCCGCTTGTTAGTAGCTACCCCTGTTCTTCCTGACTGAGCCTGGCTCTCAGATATACAGATACATACATACATACATAGATATGGTGGTGGCGGTGGGCGGCTATGGTGTCTCCTCCGTCTCCACAGACCTGGGCTCCTCCTCCTCCTCCTCCTCCTCCTCCTCGCTACCCCCTCACGTGAACCGCCTCTCCAGCCTCTCCAATCCCTTCGTCAAGCACGTGGTCAAGCTCCGCCAATCCCCCTCCTACAGGCACGCCTCCACATCCCTCGTCGTCGTCGGAGATGTACCCCTCAGGTAAATCTTTCAATCCCCCCCAAAACCCTTACTTAACTCTTTTCTCTTCACTAATCCCTGCTCTTTTTCTTCTTCAAAGGGAGCTCTGTGACATCTCCATCTCTAGGTTTGGAAAGAAGACCTTCCTCGAACATCTGTTTCTTCTTGAAGGATCTCATGGATGTGAAGATCTTTCGGAGGTTTCAGAGAGAGTGGTCTTTGTGACTTGTGAGGTAATGAAGAAACTCTCTGGAGTGGATTCGATACAGGGGTTGAATGCAATCGGGATCACTTCTTTCCCTCTGTCTTTCTGCTCATTGGATGATAAGTACAGCTCTCATCACGAAGGAAACTCCTCGGATTTAAACTCGTGGTGTCCTTCCCCTCAGAGGCTACTTGTGCTTGATGGCATTCAAGTGAGTAGTAGCTCATTTATTTTTGGGAGTGTTTGTTTCTTTAAAGTAATAAATCATGTTAAGTCCCTAGCCTAGCTCTACTTCTCATTTTCTTTTTATGGCCCTAGTTAACTTGCTCAGCTTTAATAATCTTTGTTTGTTAGGATCCAGGAAATCTTGGGACACTCCTACGTACGGCGGCAGCGTTCGATTGGGTATGCAATTCTCTCTCTATATATGTATATGGATTTGTATGTGTGTGTCTGTGTAAGTTTATTTGTGTGGGTATATGCATTTGTTTATGTGTTTGTATGTATCTGTACTGAGTGGCTCAACAACATCCAAAATGTTGATTTGTATTATGCACATGAATAGATCTGCCACTTCCATTAGACAATACCAAGATAAGCTTATGAAGGTGGTAGTGAATTTTTAGTGAACGTTTCTTCTAACAATATTGGGTTTGTGGCAGCCACTTTCACAAACATGAAGCATCAATATACTGTTCCCATCATTTATTGTGAACATTCTATTTATTTGCATGTTTAGCATGTTGGATGAATTTGTAAATATTTATATATGTGACAGGATGGGGTTTTCTTGATGAATGGTTGTTGTGATCCTTTCAATGAGAAAGCATTACGAGCATCACGAGGTGCATGTTTCTGGATCCCGATTGCTTGCGGCAATTGGAACCACCTCAAAGACTTTGCAACATTAAAGAAAATGAAGCTTTATGCTGGTGAACCAGCGAATGACACTATTACAAATTCCTTTAAGCAAGACCTAAACTTAAATGACAAGAGTAAGTCTGTAATAGATGTTGAGGTTGAGGGAGCCAATACATTGGCAACCAATTTGAATGAAGATCCAATGTGTCTCGTATTAGGTAGTGAGGGACAAGGTCTCTCACCAGAGGTTAAAGGCGCTTGTTCCTCCATTTCGATACCGATGCCAGGTAGATTTGAATCACTTAATGTCGCTGTTGCAGGGGGGATCTTGCTATATCTTTTACAAAAGAAGAATTCTTTGCCATAAATTGATTTTGAATATAAATTTGAAGTAGATGAATAGAACAGCATCCTGCAGTTGGAAAAGTTCACATTTTTTATTGATAATGAAATGTGATTGCCATATTGATGGAAACTTGACATGTAGGTCTTATTACTAAACAACATCCCTCAAAAGAATCATTTTCAAATGTGAATTACATTTGCATAACACTTGCGTGGTGATGGTGAGCTATATAAGATGAAAAGAAAGCTTATTAATTATATTGGGATAGCAAAGAGTAACTAATATCTAAAATGCTTGTTGCATGGACACTTCAAACATTGGGAAAATCAATAATATTACTGATTCTTGAAAATTGAAAATGGATAAGTTTCAATTGACACAAGGCCAAGCTTAAAACCATTTGAAAATGTGTGTCTACTTGGACGCTTGGTGGATTATGGGTTGTATGTACTAGATATTGGTACCTTATGTATTGAGAATTGGAGATAGTGAGATCACTAATAACTTATTCTATTGTGCGCACGCATGTTGAACAATTAATCTTCTCACTTATTTATATCTATCAAGACTTTAGTGTATCATTAAATCTAAAATTCAATGAGAGATGCAAGGAGGGTGATAATGTTATAAGACGAAAGTTGTGTGGAGGGTGATATGAGCAAGCATTCATTTGGCAATGAGTGATTGCATTATTAATCTATGATAGCCATGTTTCTCCAATGCCCATTTGTGTTCACAAGATTCAAAGCATTTGTTTATTGCATCCCCATTTTGATGGGCTTTTGAGGACTTGCCCATGCTTTCGGATTTGTGTCTTGCTCCCTTAGATGCCAAGGTTGATTTAATAATCGGTTGATTCATTCACCACATTGTTGCAATGCACTATAACATGACGTTCCTTCATGAGAATCTTCTTTACTTCTTGGATCCTAAAAGAAGCAACATGTTGGCATATAATGTCTGCATGTTGCAATTGTGACATGTTTGCGTGCACCGTGAAGTGGGTTTCGGCTGATCTTAAGTGCTTGCAACGGAGTGATACAAGTCTTTGCTTTGGGTGTGTAATGTAATCGAGACAACTTCAATGGGTGCACCGCACCTCCTTGATATCTAAAATAGAAAAGATTTAGGGAAGAAGTTGTGATATATATATATATACATATGTATATGTATTCTAAGGATTAAATGAAGAAAAAAAAGATGAGAGAGCGAGAGAAAGAGAAGGAGAGAATGAATGAATAAACAGAATGAATGAATAAACGAGAACGTTTCGCGACCATGAAACAGCGAAGAGACACACGCTTAGCGTCTCTGCTTCTGACGATCCTGTTGCCGGCCTGCCATTCAATCCGTAAAGAAGAAGAATCATCATCAGAGGGCCTAGCCACGATCGATCCTCAGAACACAGAGTTTGCACTGCCATCATGGGCTGCGGGCCCTCGTCCCTGGACACCTCAGACCAGAGTGCCAAACAGAAACCATCCAAGGAGCAGACAGCCTCCAAGGATCAGACTAAGCCTAAGAGCCCTAATAAGAATGAGAAAGAGAAGAACAATCAGACTAAACCTAAGTATATACATTACCTACACACAGGCATATACATACATACATACATACAGATAATACATATACGTGCCTTCTAATCCTGAATTCTTCTTCATCATCATCATCATCATAGAAAATTACCACAAGTTTCTGTCTGCCTGTTTAGGTATATACACATATGTTATGTATAGCAACCTCAACCTCATGATTTAATGGACCTACGGTTTTACGAATTGTAGCGGGAACGGCAAGAAGACAAATGGTGTAGAAAAGAGTGACGGCAAATCGAATGGTGGTAATGGTGCGAAGAGTCCACGGGCGGCGGCGGCGGCTGCAACGCCGTCGGCGGTTGTGCCCGTACCCGTGCCCGTGCCATGGTCGAAGACCGTTATAACCAACGACATGAAGTTTTGTGTGCTAGTGCTAGGTGCTTAATCACACACTCTAAACGTATTAAATGCCTTCTTGGGGAATGATTTTTAAAAACTTAAAATTTTGAGTATTGGTGGTGCACACCGAAACAAGTTCTGGGCATTTTGGTGTATCGCCCTCACTGATTCTACCATGAAAACGAGTCCTTTACCTAATCGTATAAAATTTTATGTTATATAAGAAATGACTATTGTAGAACTCATTATTACAATTATTAGAAGAAGATTATTGATAATATTCTTATGATTTAACAACATAAGTGTTAATTATGCACTAGAATCAAGAGTATTCCCATGATTAGCACAATTGAGCAACATTCTAAGAACATAAATCAATGCTAGAATATTTTGAATGCAATCCCAATTCCGAAAGTTAGTTTGGTATACGTGTGTAACGACCAACTATGAGAATTGAATTCATCAACAATGAGTCGGTGTAGGTGGACCGGGTTCCGGAAAGTCGACGTTATGTACGAAGATGGCAGAGGAGTACGATATGACGCGTGTGTGCATGGGTGCTCTCATTCGTGCGGCAGTGCAAAAGGGTGGTGAAGCTTCAAGCAATGCGGCAAAGCCCATGCAAGAAGGCCGTCTTGTGCCCAATGACTTTGCCCTCAATGTATTGAAGGCACATTTGAATAGCCTTAATGCCACATCTAAACTTCGACTTCTCATTGATGGCTTCCCCAAGACTGTTGATCAAATCACAGCGTTTGATGCCCAGGTATACATATATTTGTTAAACAAGAAATGGCAATGCAAAGCATAATGTTACACAAAAGCTTCATGATATCTCACATGAACACTAGAAATACTTTTGGCTAGGAAACTGAAACCCAAACATCTTTCATTATTTCTCCTCAAGTATAGTTATTTCCCAAATTCTCTTGGTTAACCTTCAAATGAGGCTTTCCACAATTGCAATGATACTAATTAACACATTGAATATTGTAGAAACATGAGACAGTCACATAGCTAACAAGATTCATTGGCATGGACAGTTCACACCCGATGTCATAATATACTTGGCATGCCCTAGTGACAAGTTGGAGGAAAGGTTGTTGATGCGTGCGGAGTCTGGAGAGCGAGCAGATGATAAATCAGAAGCAATTGTTAGGAGGATTGAGCAATTCAATCGAGAGTACTCGAGTATCGTTGACTACTTTAATGCAAAATATCCACAACAATTCAAGAAAGTACAGTCCAAGCCAATGATTTTAATGTCAATAAAATCCATACAAATAGATGAAACAAAAAATAGTGTTGATCATGGGTTCAACTACATGTTTATTGGGTTATTTTTTGTAGGTTAAGTCTGGATCACTTGAAAAAGTCGAGGTCTTTTTGGAAGTTGCTAGTCATCTTAAAGAGATGTTTAGCATGCTACCTCTTACTGTATTGGGACACAAGAAGCATGATTGTTCAAAGTTGGAATATGTCTTCATCTTGGGTACGTTTTTTTCAGAGACCTTATATAGTCATATTTCTACTTCATTGCGAATAATTTGATGATTTCAATGTGTGTGTGAGAGTGAATTAAGATGGAATCCCATTGTCGAAAAAACACCAACAAATGAAGAACTGATTTATAGGGGTTTCACATTTTCTACGATTGAGAATGCCATTTCTTAATTATGTACATAAATCATTGTATCATTGCATTGTAGGTGGACCTGGATCTGGAAAAGGGACACAATGTAAGCAAATGGTAGGTAATTGAATATGCTAAGAGTTATCAGTTTTTTGTATATTTCTCAAGCTATTATATGTTTTAATGTGGTAACTTTAGTGCTTTGCTTGGATGGAAACAAGATTAGCTTATAGGTTGTCAAATAATTGGATACTGAACTACACTTTATTTCTATGGTTTCACATGGAACTTATAAACGTGGTAATGATGCTTCTAATGGGTTCGTAGGTAAGGGAGTTCGGGTATACGCACGTGTCAACTGGAGATCTACTACGAAATGAAGTGAAGGCAGGATCAACCATCGGACGTGAAGTAGATTCAGTCATGCGTAGCGGAGGATTAGTGCCGTTGTCAGTCACACTCACACTTGTTGATAACGCTTTTCGTGCATCTAGTTGTAAACACTTCCTCATTGATGGATTCCCTAGATCACTAGAACAAGCCCATGCATTTGAGAAAAAGGTATGTTACTTGCTTTTGAGATTAATTTTGTTTGTGAAAAAAAAAACTCAATTACATTTGTCCCACTTTCATTGTTTATGTGTGAGAAAGATTGCCAATTCTTTACTATAAGCACCCTATCTAGGGTAAAATCTTGAACTTACTAGATCAAATGGTTTGGCAAATTGATATGTTATGAAACTGTAAAAGTGTAGAAATTTAGGGCAATCCTTGAAACTTCACAAATATTTGGCTCCTTCTTTGGTGAAAAATACTTGTCCTAATTTATTGTAAGTTTGGGCAAATATTCGAAAAACCGTCAATGCTACAAATAGCCATAAGTTTTCAAAAATCTTGAAAACTAACCATCATGTTGATCCTATCTTGTTGGATCAAAAGTCTAGCAAAACACATGCATTGAGTGGTTGTTTTCATGTTGATTAGTTTGGCAAGCCAGCTCTTGTCATCTACTTGAATTGCTCCACAAGCACTATGGAGAAGAGGTTGTTGGACCGTGGGAAAACATCTAATCGCGCGGATGACAACATAAAAACTATTAAGTTACGGTTTGAGACTTTCCAAAAGGAGTCTAAACCGGTAATAGAGTATTACAAATCCAAAAACAGCTCTTCCATTATCAAAGAGGTATGAAGCTAAATAAAACAAATATGATGTCTATATGTCAATTGTTTATTTACACCGTCTTTTTAATGTCTAATCTTGTAGATTTCTGCGGAAAAGGATCCGGCATACGTGTTCAAAATTATCAAGGAAACAATCGAGACACTACCATAAAAAAAGGTTGACAATTTTATTTCTTTACTTAGTAGGGTTTTTTAGTGTGCTTTTATGATGACCACTAATTATTCACTAGCGTACTAAGAGCTCTGCAGATTATGTACAAAATCTTTCACTACCTTGAGTTGGAAATTACAAATTCACAAGATGTTGGCAAATACTATTCCTTACCAATCAGAAGTTGAAATTCAATCAAAGTCAAGCATATTGATCCTCCCTTCAATCACCTTGCATCTTTGTACAAAACAAGATTAACATCTTGAAATTTGTATACTCCTTTATTGTTAAAACATTTCATTTCCATGAAATCATTGATTGAATGAAATTTCTTAACATAGAGATGTGTTATGTTCACTTTGTCATTTAGTAAGAGGAAATTGTTATGTTTGTCTATCCTGAAACCCTTGTAATGCAAGTGTTAAAATCACCTTATTGCTATTAGTAAGACAAGTGATGGGGTCTTCCGTATCAAGATGGCCCATGATTCGTCAATCATCTACTTATGGCAAGAACATCACAGTTGATATAATTCGGTTGAAATTACTTTACAGAATGAACATCACAGTTTCTTTTAATGGTGAGAATGTCTCCAGTTATCAATTGCAAGAACATACCAAGACTAATCCCGGAACCCTTGTAATGCAAGTGTTAAAATTACCTTATTGCTATTAGTAAAAGTGATGGGGTCTTCCTTATCAAGATGGCCCATGCTTCTGCAGTCATCTACTTATGGCAATATTGGAGGAAGGATACATTGATATAATTAGGTTTAAATTACTTTACAGAATGAACATCGCAGTTTCTTTTAATGGTGAGAATGTCTCCAGTTATCAATTGCAAGAACACAGCAGTTTTATAATCTCATTTTGGATTCCACTCAAGTAAATAATATTATCGGTGTTCAATCATGGTCGTGGGATATTTTGTGGTACCATTTATTTATTAAACCATCATAACACCCACCGAAGAATGGAACTCCTGATGACAATGACAAAAAATATATTCATACAAAAATTAAAAGGAATACAAAAATGTGTGGCCTAATACAGGGTATTTTCACACAATACAGTTGCAAATTCTATTTTCGACAAAAATAAGACACATTTAATTAAGTTCAATAATCTACAATAAAATCAATGGACTTGGGCAGCACCTTACAAACATTGGTGTGTAACTTTGGGGACTGTTAATTATGCGCAACTAAGCTGAGGAACTAAAAAAGGCATCATTTTGTATAGTTCAAAACAATACAAAACAAGACTAGGTAATGTACAATTTATTGTTAAATATGCAGGAGATGCTCACACATTATCATCAACTCCATACTTCAGTTTGCTAGCTTTGTCACATTGAGCCAAATAAGTACATGGATGGCGAAATGTGGTTAGTTAGAGACAAATGCATAGGATGCATCCACATGAGATTCTACATCCCATAGAAAGCTACCAAATGCAACCGATTCCATCACCAAGTGTTTCAACCCTGCAAAGCTAATTTTCAAAGGCTCGTCTTTGTTAATCCTCATCGACCCATCTGGAGCTACAATAACATCTGGTCTCCCGAATAGTGCTTCAGTGTGCTTTTCAAGCACCCTTAAACTCTCTCTTGACCTCACAGTGGCTATCCTTTGCAACAACTCCACATCCATATTAGCAATGTATGATTGCAAAGCTGTTGGCTTCATGCCACCAAATTGCATTGGGCTCGGTGCTCCAAGACCTCTCAAGACATTATCCACTGGACGGTTTCCAGAACTATTTGAATTCACTTCAGCATTTACGGTTTCATTCATGGATGTCTCGCTGGATCCAGATGGAAGTAGCTTCATGGTCTTTTCTAAGTGGAACCTTTGATACACTCTTCTCAAGAAGTAACCATATATTATCGAGGCCGCATATACTTGTCCAACTCGAAGCTTGCTAATTTGAGCATAAGTGCTATGATCTAGGTATCCAGAACCTCCTTGACCACCTAATATTAGGGTTATGTGTTGCTTAATCATATCTAGAACATCCACTGAATGCACAGCTTCAAGCTCTTTAACTTGAACAGGCCATGGCTTCTCAATGGAAGTGATTGATGCAAGGCTCGGAACCATTGAGATGCCTGATTCGACAAATTTCTGCACGATCAAAGTGTATATAATCTCTTCCAACTTGATCCGCCTCTCTTGTTCTTTCACTTCAGCAATCCTCCTAAGAAGATAAAAGAAAATAGTATCACTTTAAAGTATTCTCATGATGTAAACCCAAAAACACTTTCTTTTTGCTGCTATAATGAATTAGCAAAGAGCTGAAAAACCGATATTTACATTTATAGGCCAAGGAACACACCCATTTCTTACTTAAACGTAGAGCCAAAACTTTTCAACTAGATAATGACTAACAGATTCCACTATGTTAAAAAGATCAATCAAATTTTCTTATTTTTTGAGGAACTTAGACTAATTTTAATCTGTTTATCAGTTTTAGTTGTGTCTTTATTTCCAACTTTGTATACTCCTCAACTTGATAGTCTAATTTATAGCTTTCCCTTGACTATATTCAACTTATTTATCAAGTTTTCAGTTCTTGCCTAATTAAATTCAATTTCCTTATCTAAATTGAATGAATAATTTCAACTTGCTACATCTCGGTTTGGAGCTTGACTTAGAATTTAACTTGTTTGGCAACATACCTATAAAGAACTAAGTCTGACCCTCCGAGTTCTGGTTTTGCTGTTTCGGGCGAATCTTCTTTGTTCTGGTTCTCAGCTAATCTCTCGAGCTCTTGTTCTATGGCTGCTGGAAGGAGATGAGGATGGCTTTTAAGAAGCTGAGACAAGTATTGACCAGTCGGAGATTCAGGCTGAAATGGAGCAATCCATGAACTGCTCTCTTCATTACTGCTGACTGCCTTTACCGTATTATGCTTATTCCATCTCCTCTTTGAAATACATAATTTTCTCGTCTGGGTCGAATCAAGCTACAAATGTACCAATATTAGTAGAAACCTCTAACAATAGTACCACTAGCTTCTTTAGTTCAAGATTAATTACACACCATTTCCCTCAAAAATAGATTGCATAACTTTTTGAGCACCATATGCTTGTTGGGCAACTCTTTATGCCCAGCAATGCTTCAATTATTACACAATCGATTGAGGAAAATCATAAGATTCAAAATAATTCATATCATTAATCTTGTACCTTAAGGAAACCCAGATGTGAGCCGAACTGAGCTGAATGGTTGGGCAGTGAACACCGCAACATATTCGGGGACAGCTCACTAGAGGATCTTATAATGGGGTGAACTGAAGAGGCTGATGCGATGGACAACTCCATCACCCTATAAAAAATAAAGTTCGTTGAATAAAATGAAGAGAAAATTCCTGCAAAAACCATCCTTAGTTGAATGAGTTAAAAACAGTCCAACTAGAGTAGGCACTTGAATTGGTAAAAATATGAATTAATGTTCTTCCCATAGCTACGAGTTTGGTCAGGTACACAAAATATGACTTCACTTTAACCATATACAGCACGAAAACATGTTTTAACACGGACGAGATACACAAATCTTTCTGCTTCCTACATCCCCATAGCAGATATTGCCCTCCCAGAACAAAGGTATATTCTCTTTCAGATAAGACGTTGTTGACTCATAATATAGTTTCCTCTTTTATGTCAGAGATTTCCCTTCCATACACGACTCATAACACAGTTTCCTCTTCCATGTCAGAGATTTCTCTTCCATACCACACATGTATTCTACCCCGCAAAACAGATAGCTTCACTTTCATGACAGGCATTTCTCTTCCATACCACAAACATTTTCTCTCCCATAAAACGGACACTTTCTCTTCCATGACACAGACCTATACTCTTTCATAACACATAAAATTTTCTCTTCCACTAGAGATATGTTAACTTTCTCGTCAACAGCTCAAAAGAAGAGACTTTACCCTAGGCCAAAATAAAAGAGACAAACTCCTCAATTTCTGCAGAACAAAATTAGGGCTTGCGAAACAGCAGAAATAAAGTCTGAACCAGGGACCCTAAACACACAAAAAAATGAAGCGAGTTGTTGCAGAGATTATAATACCTTCGAGAAAATGTTGGGAGTGAGAGTGCGAGGGATTAAAGTTTCTGAGAGATTAGGGTTACAGATCTGGATTGGGAAGCAGATGAAGAATGAATCTACAAATTTATATTTTATAACATATTTACAAATGTAGGCCTGAGTATTTGTGGCCATGTATGGCCTTTGCCACGTGGCGCCAGCTTTGTGACTCCACGTGTCCATATGCAATCACCTCTCAACAAACTGAAAATCAGTGAACAAAAAGAAAAATATCCCATGGTAAGGAAGGACAATCTCGAACCCATTCTCACTGAATAGCCAAACCGAGCCGCCCATCGGAGGGACATGTCCACACACACACACACACACACACACACTCTAAGGGTAGTGTTGTTGCTCCTCCTCCTCATGATAGTTGGCTCGGTTCGAGAGCCCAAATAGATACCCCATGTTGGGGCTATTCGAGCATTTTCCTGACTGCCTAGTATCCATATTGACGTGGCATAGAAGTGTTGGTCGTCAAAGAATCCCAGCGTACGGATTATTACCCTTGCTGAAGTTGGAGGGTGTTTCCCAAGCTAAGCATATACACTTGGTGGTGCCCATACAATAGTGACTGTTGACGTGCCAGAAAATGTCACCTATGCCAAGTTTAAACTTCAATACTCGCATGGAAACCAATGTTAATGTGGCTCAGAATATGTGGCCCAAAATAGTGTCAAGTACTAAATTTGAGCTTCCCTCGTTATTTTCTCATGTCCAACTACAAGGCCAAGGCCCCTCTCAAGAAAGTGCTTTTCCACTAAGGCTATGTATGCTAAGACTACATCCATGTGTGAATATGCATATAGACATGAAAAAAATCCATGTTCATAGAAATGTTGGGAGAAATTTGTCATTATTTTTGTAAGATGAAGAGATGTCAAGCTACTATGCCCACTCAAAAAATATAAAATTGGGGATATTACTAAAGCTAGATGAAGGTCAATATGTAGACATATGACAAACAACCTTGACAAATCCAAGGATTTGAACATGCATAATTAGAAAAGTACAAAGTAATATCACATGATTTTGATTATTTAGTCATTTACAAGAAGACACGTGATGACAGATCGTACGTTTACAACAGAACAATATCCACAAATGGATATATGATCATATCCAATCTAACTAAAAATTGGTTTGAGGTCATCTCCAACATACAAAACCTTTGAAACAAGACCTCCACAAAATAAGCCTTATGGGTAGTAGAGTTATTGGCTGAAGAAGAGAAAATTTAAAATATATATGGGGTTTACGGAGGAAGAGGTTGCAAATAATACATTATCTTTTTCCCATTCTTTTCTGGATAAAGATTTCTTGGAATTCCGTGTCCTTGTGAATCGATTTGGTTTAAGATCATGATAGACGAAATAATCATGACCATGATAAAAGAAACTGTCCATGATCATGATAGAAAAGATCATCATCATAATAGAAGAACTCTTATGCTGCTACTAGTTGAAATGGTGCCATCGGTTCTGTCCGCAATGTTGACCCTGATCGCTCTGGTGGCCAATATCTGTATACTGATCTGCCAACGATATTCTTTATTGGCAATGGACCCCTGTTTCCAATCCATAAACAATGAGGATATGTGAATAGGCAAAGCTATATTACAACAAAAAGATACCTTATTTGCAAATGTTGCCATTTATTTGATCACTTAAATGAATAGCAATCTATATTATAACAAAGATAGTTAGTTGCAGATGTAAGTATTTATGTACCACTTATGTGAGTCGTAACTGTGATTTCGATTATCGCCCATCACAAAAACACAACCTTTGGGGACATGCTATAGAAGAAAACCAAAGTTCAATTGGTAGGTACATGACTTCAATGAAATGATAATGTGGGAAAGAAGAAAACAACTGCTTACCATTGTCTTCATTTCATACGTAGGAGGCTCTGCAATGAACTCTTCAATACGAGCAATCCCATTCACAAAAAGCTCACCGCTTCGTACCTGGAATTATATGAAACAGTTGAAACGCAGCATATGCCCTCAATTATTACTCCAGAAAATCTCATATATGAGCTCATCAAAAGCATTCAATGCTATTAATAAGTTGTCAATTCATGTAAGATCCAGCACTGCATTTTCTAATTCCATTTACATTTATAGATATATATGTATAGGCAGGTTTAGAATCTAAGATACTACATGCAATTTATGGAAACCCAATAACATAAATAAACGTACAGAACTCATGAGAACACAAGCAATCAATGAAAGATTTTCACAAATGTTTTCTAGCAATAAAATTGTATTGGTAATGGGAAACCCTAAATGGGAGGTGAAATTTTCATAATAGAAAATATTACAAAGAAGGTGACAACATCCTTGATAGAAAAATTGTAAAGATTTAGCCCTTCCCACAATTCGGTATGGTTTACAAATCATTTTGAAAGTGAAAGAGAGTACCTCCACAGAATCCCCTGCTTTAGCCACTACTCTTTTGATAAGCACGGTCCCACCAGTATAACCTTGTTCCTAACATCGGGAAAGTACACATGGTCATTATCGTACTAAAGAAAATCCTCAACAACAAGCATGAAAAAAGAAACACACCTGTAAAGCTGATGGAGCGTTGAAAATAACAATGTCATTGATTCCGGGCTGTTTAAAATAATAGGACACCTGTAAAGGAAATATATTTACAGAATAACGAAGCTTAGAATAAAGAGCAACAAACTCATTTTCATGATCTTATGAACACATTGTTTTCTGAAATGAGATTTACAATATAATAATACGCTCTTAGACACAGTTCATGAAACCTATCCAGATGTACAAAAGGAATACATATGATAATAAGCAGGTTTAGTGAGAAGAAGAAAGAACCCTACTCATGCCTTCAGCATGCCTTGAGGGCCAATAGAACGTCAAGTCAAAAACATAATAATCATTTAGGCAAATTCACACTTGATTTCATAATTGACAAAAAAGCTTAAGAGTGTCAAAGTATTTTGTCTAAGTAGCACATAATAGACAGGTGTAACTAGATTTTTTACCTTTGGTTTAAAAATCTTCAATTCTTCATTCGCTCTGCGAGATTAACTATACAACTTAAACTTGCTGAGCCATTTACTGACTTAGGTAAGTTCATACATGTTATCCTTGAGGTTTAAATGAGGTTGTTCATCAGCTTATATTCATTTTCCTTCATGTTTGGATTGCAAATTTAGCTCTGTTGTGAGATGTTTCTCCATTGCTCTGTTGCTCTGTTATCCCTTGAAAAAACTTGATCATCACCTGATAATCCTCCCAATTCTCTGTTTCCCTTTTTCCATTCACTATATTTTCATTCGGGCAGCATAAGCAATGTGTTCATGATCATATCCTTGGGCAGTACCCCAAAAGCTTACCTTTGGCTGTGTATGTGTGCTTGAATTTCTTATAATAGTGTGTACACAATAACTTGTAGTCGACAATATATAAACTACAAAAGTGTTTACATTCATGCTTGATTACTTCATCAAATGCACATAAACTGAGTAATAAAAGAGAAGACAAAATGCTTACCTGTATGCTTAATTTCTTCATCAAGTGCATATACAGTAACTAATAAAAAAAATGCCATCTCAACTACAAAAGCATTTACCTGCACACTTGATTTCTTCAAAAGTGCACATGCACGTAGTTAAACGGAAAAAAAAACAAATACAAAATGCTTGCATACATATGAAAACAATGTCTGAAAGATAGAAAGAAAGATCAAACAAAAGAAATTACCTTTTCTGCAATGATACGATCGCCAACATGGAAGGTTGGATACATGGACTTAGACGGGATAAACCTAAGTTCCGCAACGAACCATTGGAATGCTGTAGCTAAAACATTTGTGGGCAGCATACCCTTATTTCCCGAAGTAAGATTGATGTTTGCTGTGCTTGATTTGAGAGCTTTCAAATGAGATGGGAAAGGATTTCGGTTCACTTCACCTCGGTCAGTGTTCTTATTCCAATACATATTCGAAACGTGCTTCTCAGCTCTCGAAGCTTCCAAGCCTGAAATGGTTTTTTGTGTTCCATTACTCTGAGACGTATTGCATGTGGGTATTTCCTCTCTGGATGTTCCTGAGCTTGAGAATCTCCTTTGGGTTTCATTTCTCTGAATCGTTTTGAATACACATATTTTCTCTTCCAAACCCGAAAAGCTTTGAGCTCCAGTTTCCTGGTACATTTCTGATGTAGGTCTTTCTTCTTCCAAGATCGAAAAGCTTTCCAAAGTTGCTCTGGCAACTTGAATATTTGTTTGGAAATCTGATGAGATAACCCTAAAACATTCATGGCAAGGAAGCCATTTGAAGAAAGTTCGAAACAGGGGCATATTCGAGCATGTCGGGATAGGAGAAAACCCTAACTTCTGAGAAGAGTAATTTTGATGCGAAGGAGAGTCAGAAAACACCAATTTCTGGTGGTTCTGAGGAGGTGAAGAAGCTAATGTCCGATAATTTCTCTGTATAGATCCCAGATGTTTCATCCTGTCCGGAGAAGCTAATGTCCGGCCATCGAAATCCGCAAACCCTAAAGATTTTCTTACATGAGGATCCCGATGGGGATTTGCCGAGGTGTGCCAGGCTCTGATAAAGTCTTCTCTTGTGGAAGCAGGAGAAGGAGAAGGAGAGGAAGAGAAAATTCTGACCTTTGTTGACTGAATCAATGGTGATGGAGAAGAACAGGAATCATGAGAAGAGGAGGAGGAGGAGGAGAAAGAATAAGAAGTAATCGTGCATAGTTTGTAAAGAGAATTGATGAGGAGTGAGGAGGATCGAGGAGCCAATGCTTGAGACGCCATGGAGAGGATTCTTCGAAGAGAAGGGAAGAAGTAACGAAGCAGGGTGAGAGAGAGAGAGAGAGAGAGAGAAAGGTTTCTCTGCTTAAGCGATGGAAGAACGAACGGTGTGAGACACCCTTCTCTGCGTCAGTCACGCCATGGCAATGGCAGAACAGGAGGAAGTTGCAGCACTTCGGAGCCGAAGAAAGAGAAGGAAAGAGTCAACAAGCCGCAAAGAAATATGTATAATTTTACACTGACCTTGCTATGGCTAATGGCTAATGGCTAATGGCTATGGGCCATGGCTAATAGCTAATGGCTGTGGCTATGGCTAGCATTGCACACACTTGGGACAAATCTCTCTCTCTCTCTCTCCGTGGAGCTGCTTTTGAGCCTTTTGCCCATACTGCTCCAGGGCTTCGATGTTTGTTGGCTTGTTTAGGTTCGGCCTCGCTCTATGGTAAACCTTGGATGCCCGGTGCACTTTGGATCCATTGAGTTCCCAATACCATAGGGCTTTGGATGTTTGTTGATGCTTGGTTGTATGGTAGGTCGTGGACGTACGTTGAGTTGTTAAGCATTGTTTACATCATTTAGGCCTAGGACACTTTGGTGTGTTGTAGATCTTCAGCTATATCATTGGCCCTAGGACACTTGTAGACTCATATAGCTTTGGATACATCTAAGTAGGTAATGGACATCTATTGGATTTGTTGAGAACTCATCATACAAATGTTGTGAACATTGGCCGAGCTTTTAAGATTCGGCTATGTAGTAGGCCTAGGACATACATTGACCTAAGAATAAGCTATCAATGCATGAATAGAGTTTGGATGTATATTGAGTTGTATGCATGCTAGCATAGCATAGCATTTGGATGTAGATTCAATAGGCCTTGGATGCATGTTGAGGTGTTGAGCTCTATCTATACACTAGTCTTTGGATATACATTGAATTTTTGAGGTTTTGTTGTATAGGGAATGCCATCTCATAGTTGGGTGTACATTGACATTTCATGTGTTTGTAGCCATGATGAGGAGCAAACTTCTTGGTTGTTCTAAGTTTCAATGTTGTGTTGAGATTCTTACTTGTCTCTTCTTAGCGTGCCTTGTTGGCTTCAATAATGTATTAAACTCAAATTCTTTGTACATGATCTCCTATTTATGTGGAACTATACTAGCACCTTGGCATGTTTTGCATCAAAGTTCCATCTTGGGCTCTAATAGTGAGATGAATGATCCGTCTAACTGGAACCATAAGAGTCAACGTTTTTTATGATATGAGCAATTTGAGTTCAAAGTAAGAGTTGTCTCTTGTTCTAGATTTGTCTATAGGTTCATTGAAGTTTTTTGAAAACATATTATTCATTTATTTTGGCTATTTGCTCCACTCATAATTGTTCTTATAACTTTTTTCTAGCTTATTTAAATATTCAATTTCCTTTCTTTGTTCAATAGTGGAAATGTCAATTTGACAGACTTCTCTAAATCCTAGACAGTTCAAGGGAAACAATAAAAAATACTTGTTCAATTATTGCATCTTCCAAAACACCCCTATGTTTTCATCATTTCTTTGAATGACTAGTGCCACGTCCTCAAAGGAAGAAAAAAGAGACATACATATAGTATGTCCCTTAAACAGCAAATTTATTTGAGACAAATGGAACGACTTGATTTTATCACTACTCAAATAGTATGTGTGATTGTTCTTTCAAGTCAAGGGTTGATCAAGGGCATCAAAGCAAATAATGAAAATTTCACATGCGTCAAGAAATAAAGAAAATCTCAGGAATATTTCAGAGTTTTAACACTTGATTAAATTTGGACAATTTTATTTATTTGAGATATATCACCATCATCAAGATATTTAGCACACATCAACGCATTTTAAGCTATCCATATATCTCTTTTCTTGAGATTTGGTCACATTTTTTTCGCTTTCTTTAGTATGTTCTATCATGTTTATGTCCACCTTTGCGTACTTTCTTAGCATCACATGATTGAAAGGAGAATGTTATTGTGGATACACTTTCTTATTACACTACCATTTATAGGGGGCATGTGCATGAGACTATACAATCAACAAGTAAATCAATAGGAAAAATAAGACGACCAATTTGTTTTATACCAAAACATCCTTCATGTGCACCAAATCATGCATGAGAAACAAAGACAAATCATCCAATAAGAGAAACAAAAACGGACAGCGATCTTGATCTTCCACTATCCTCGTTTACCAAAAATGGTTGGCCAGCATTCCCTTTGACATCAAGATGGAAAGTAAACAAGAAAGCATTAATAACTCTAGGAGCTGCAATGAGAGACATTTTTAAGTTAATTTACACCCAGGGATCCAAAGGTTGTATTCATTCATCCCCAGGAAATGCATCCATGGCGTCTCACAATGATGGTAAAATGCATCCAATGAGTTCGAGGATGGATAAATGCATTGCCTCGTTTGTAAGCTTTGCACTTCATTTGACTCTCACGGCCACCAGTAATACCAAAAGCCTGATATAGGTTAACCTTTAGTAAAGAAGCCAGATACCCTACTGTGAAGACTTAGGGTTTTAGGGTTACAGAACTCTAAACTCAATTGTCCCATTGTGAAGGTCCTCCCACTCCTATGTTTACTTCCTCTACAGATACAAAAAATGGAGAACCTTTCTTGAAATTCCGACTTGCCTTTTCTTGTCGAATATGCTTTTTTTTGTTTGTTATTGATACTACTCCACTGTCATCTTTCATTGGTTTCTCCTTTTCTTTTGCATCCACTGGTTGAGTTGAGTCTTCTTGTTGCATAATAAGGTCAAAAAATGGTTTTTCTTCTATATCATCACGTGTACAAACTTTCTGATCTTTCGTATTATCCTCTATCATATCTGAAACTGCCTTCCCATCATCCTTTCTATTAGATTTTCTTTTCTTGCCATGTCCTTTTCCATCTTCACTTTCATCAAATTTCCTCACCATTTGCATATTAGGAGAAAGGTTCCCCTTTGGGTACTTATTCTTCCTATCCCTTTGCAACAAATGCCCATCAAGAACAGACAAATGAGGCAGCAGCTTCTTCACCTGTCTCAATCATAATAATAGATAAGAAATTTTACATGAAAATAACAATAATAATAATAATAAATCAGCAATTTCACATAACCGGCACAACAAAGCAATTACACCATTCTAATATGCATGCTGCCACCTTAAGATACATTATTCAGAGAAAGACTTTGCCAAACTTTCCTATTAAGAAGACCATTTTGGTAATCTTCCACTAATATTGATAGGATCATTATTAATATTTTTGAGAATATCAAGTTCATTTGATACTTTCCATAATTCTGGGTAAATTTAATAATGTTCCATTCATTGTGGATGAAACATACTATTACATAAGAGCCAGTAAACTTCAAGGTATTTACCTCATCCTCATATGTAAGTTCTGAACAAAGAGGATTTCCACGTAGATTAAGGTTCTCTAAGCTAGGTAAGACATTAAGCACCTGAAATGCCAACATAAGCTTTAACAAATAAGCCTTCTAGAAAGACGACGTGAAATGGCCAGAAACTGTTTGCACACATACATGAATTTTAGATAATGTCTCTAAACAATTGTTACCCAAGTCTAGAATTCGCAATTGCATCCCTCCAAGGACATCTGGTAGAATCTGAACAAATAAGATATTTGGATTAACAGTCAGTAACTTTTGAGCTATCAAACACTACTATATACTTGAATGAAAATTTCAAACATTGCAATGCAAAATCTGTAAGGAAAGGCAAAATAGATGGTAGACATTCGATTAGCAAAAACGAAATAGGATTCTGACGTACAGTGATTTTGTTATGTGCAAGCCGCAATTCTTTCAGTGCAACTAAACCTTTCAGCCAATCAAGATCTTGCAGCTGACAATCTGACAATGAAAGCTACATAAAACCAAAGTTACTAAATCCTGCTTTTCATCTTTCACTCCATACAAAAAGTCTATACTTTTCATAAACAGCTACTTGCAAAAGTAACCAGAAACATTATTTGATTTCACATATTCAATCACAAGTACTTAACTTATTTACTGCAATCTATACGTTGGATTTTGGTTATGTTTATCTTCTTATATAACTTTCGTAAGGTCAAGATACAAGAGACCTAGTGGACGTATCAGCAAGACATCTAGGAGAGGAGTGATACGTAGTTTGTAAAATAGTGCACAGTCTATAGTTAAATCATAAACCCTAACAACTTTCTTATAAGGAGGTACCATTTTTTATTATATAAATCATAAATCCTAACACCTCTCTTATATTGGTTTTAGCAGTTTACGGTTTGTGAAGCTTGAAAAAGCAACTTAAGTAACTTGCATGGTAATTTTTTATTATATAAACCATAAACCCTAATACCTCTCTTATAAGTGCCTTACATGGTGTTTTTTTGGGCTGCAATCTATACATTGGATTTTGGTTATGCTTATCTTCTTATAAACTCTCATAAGGTCAAGACACAAGAGATCTAGAGGAGGTAAGCAAGACATCTAGGAGACGGTGATACGTAGTTTGTCAAATAGTGTGCAGTCTATAGTTCTATCGCTCTTTTATTGAAGTCCATAGAACCTACATGATACACTTAAATTGTTCTCATAGTTCAAAATTAACCTCAAATAGATCTTTTACATCTAGGCCTCTTCTTGCCTCCTTCTGTCTCTGTCTCTCTCTCACATACACAAAATGCAACAGTCAAGAAGGAACCTTTGTCAGAGAAGTTGATCTTTTCAATGCTGTTCCTGGACTGGAAATTGGATTTCTTGATAATACTACATCAAAATCAACCCAACACATATAAGCCAAGATCTTCTTTGTTCTTCATTTTAAAATGTTGCAGATTACTGGACACATGACAATGTACAAGGACAAAGAATGCAAACAAACAGGAGAAACAGGTAGCTTTATACTGACAGGTAAGATGGGAGAAAATGGTGATGCTTTCTAGCAGTGTAGAAGGGGAGACGTAAGTAAAGTGAAGTTTTCTTATTCAATGTCTCCTCCTGGAGTCTCTTTACACTTCTGTTCAGTTTCTTCACTCATATTGGAACGCATAATTGCTAGTCTACCATTTTTTTCAAATTTGCTTCAGATTAAACAGGGTGCTTCATTGATTACATTTCTAGACACCAAATCATTCAACCCGGTAAACTTGTCTAGGGTCTTTACAATCTCTGGCCTCAGGTTAAACTTACCCAGCCCATGCCTCGGATAAAACCCAATGCATACATGGCAAAAATCCTGCTAATTTATACAATGTAAATCTTAAAATCACCTTTTGCCTAATCACGAATAGGAGGTAATTCTCAATCATTTTTAGTTGAAAATTTCCAAGGTACTTTAGGTATTTATTTTCATTATTTAGAACTTTTATAATCTAAAAACAAAAAAGGAACTTAATGATTATATATTATATGCATGTGATTTTCCTCCCAAAATGTGAACGATGGTAGTAATCAGCAACCATTCAGTTTGAGGCAAAACCAAACCATAAAGTGCAGTTTAACTGCTTATTGGCCTATACTGTTTACTTTGGTTGGGTTTGGGTGTTAACATTTCTGTTTGAAAGTGTATTGGTTTTAGCAGTTTACGGCTTATGAAGCTTGAAACAGCAGCTTAAGCGACTTATATGGTCATTTTTTATTATATAGATCATAAACACTAACATTTCTCTTATAAGTAATCTCTTATATGTTTTCATATACTAGTACATATTTTTCCATATTTTGAAAATTCATGCTTTTCAGTTTAATTTTTTAAGCAAATTTGCTAAACAGTTTAAATGGTTTATGATCTAAAGTCAGGTTTTAAACAATTCGTTTTAAATAGTTTCGAGGTTTGGTTTGGTGTAAGTTTCAATTTTTTAAACGAATTGAGTTTGAGACTCCCAAACCAGTTTGAGCCAAACCAAACCGTTGCCAATTGCTAAATGATAGTACTCCAAATGACTGTAATCCACAATTTGTATTTCAATTCTTAACTTCATGAAGGCTTCATGAAGCAAATGCATGAAAATAGTTTTCCAATTATACCAAAAAATGTGTATAAGGAAAATTGAGAATTACCAAGAGTGTTGAGAGATGTTAAGTTCTTGAGCTTGGAAATTGAATGGATTTTGTTGTCTGTAAAATAAACCCAAGGACATTATCTGTAGAAAGACTCCGACAATTCTTTTCTTTATGAGCAGAAAAGGAGATTACCATTCAAGATGAGAGCACACAAGTTAGATAACTTTTCCACCTCCTTCATGGAGTTAATCTGATTTCTACTACCATTGAGTACCTAAATGTTTATATATTTTAATGAAATGGTCAAACCTTCTAAGATTTTTTGATTCAAGTCAATATCTAGCCATAGAAATGGCCTATATACTCACTGAGAGATGAATGAGTGTTTCAACACCATGCAAAGACTTCAATTCATTTTGTGCAACAGAAATCCATTTCAGATTTTTGCAGCTTGATAGACCCTGATTAATAAAAAGAAAAAGCAAGTCAATTTTCACAAGATTACTTCATTTACTACATCCCCAATCCATTTTCTTAGAAAAAAAATTTATTAGAAAATTCATTCTACATGAACCAATGCAACGATGTCAAACTTTATTCTACTTAATGCAGGAAAGATGTGTGCAGATAAATAAATACATGTATACACACATTTACATTTATTGTGCATGCATATCTACATGTATATAGGGTATTTTCAGTTATATTAGATCAATTATTAACTTTTTGGTGGGATTTTACCCCAGATCTAATGGGTACAACCAGTATGGAACATGACAGAATGTGTGCCACATATCAAACATGAACAACCATGTAAATAGACAGAACATCCAACAAATAGGATGATAACAATGAAAATGATCAGCATTATACTCTAGCACATGTGATGATGACCATGTTTCAAATGGCAAGCCTCATGAACCAAATCTGAACCATGCCACCACAAAGAATTACGCATAAGCCAATTGAAAAATCAAGGAAATTGTGATAATAGAACAGGGAGGACGATTGTGGTCCTCACATGTGATGAAATGGTTCAATAACAGTGGACTCAACATTGAAAAGTTGTCACCAATCTAATACCGTAGACCTCTCTAGAATGGCAAAAGGAACAATTTTCTGTGGCAATACCTATTATTACGAATAGAAATATTGATGATATGTGATGAATATTTAGATTAAGAACCAAATCATTTAAAAGAGCTTAACCACACTAACTACCCCCAGGCAAAGGACAAAGGTCGAACAGAAATGGTCATCGGTGTCATATACCACCAAACACGACCATATGTTATACATTGGAAGTTGAGATCAACGGATCCAAAAGAAGATAACCGTGCCTCACTAATACAGTCTCAACAGTCTCTCAAACTACCATTATGATGGAGGTAGCTATTCCCATTTATATAGCCCAACACCTTGAGCTACCAAACCACCATGAGTTCCCATGTGTCATAAGTTCTTATGAGTTTGTCCCAAGTCCTAGAACATTTAGTTTCCCATTTATCCTACCTGCAAACCATTAAAATTAGCTTTAGAATTGGTTCATATAGTTATGCCTATACATATATAGCAATATTATACCCAAACGACTTAGATAACACCAAGAGGGCCTCTTCCCAAAAAGCAGCATAGTACAAATACCTAACAATCAGCAACAGTTCGGTTCAGTTCTGTTCAATTCAAGATCGTCAAACTCAAACTGTTTAAAACCGAGCCGTCAAAAAAATAAAATGGAAACTCGAAGCAAACCACAAAATTGTTTAAACAGAAATCGTACAAACCAAACTGTTACAAAAAATCCAAGCTCAAACCAAACAATTTAGAGATTTTCAAACATTTAAACCATTAAAACTGCGGCTTCACGGTTCGGTTTTGTTTTCATGTTAGGTTCATTTTTCAATTTTTCAATTTTTCATAATTTAATTTTCAAAATTCAAAATTTTAAAGATTTTCCTAAAATGTCAGAATTAGGCTTAAGAATTAAAAGGTTGTTCAAAAAAATAAACAAGAAAATATTTAACAAAATAATCAAGTGTCAACCCTAAATCATTAAATTGTTTAAACCATGGTTTCAAAGCGTTTAAACCATTAACTTGTTAACCCATGGTTTCGCAGTTTGATTTTGGTCAAACTGAACTGTTGTTGATTGCTACAAATACAATTTCATGAGCTTCTCAAAGGATGGATTACAAAGATCCACATACATGAACACCTATATGCCCCATAGAGCTCGCAAAACTCTAGGACAACTCATAAGTCTTTATAGAGAAGACAAGGCATAACTAAAAGAGTGGTAAAGATAGACACAAAAAAAGCGACAACAAGAGTGGAGGGCAGTTTTTCTCAACTCTTGTCGCTGTATTTCTGAAGGGTGAACATGCCTATAAAATGGGGTCTTTCTTTAGGGGGAAGAAAACAAGCCAAAGTCATATCACACATTTTTTGGAGGTTCAACAAGGCTACAACGTGGCAACAAAGTAGAGGTACTGGTTTTTCTTGCAGGCATTGTACAACAAGATGTAGAGATCGTTTCAGATCATTCTGGTCAATAAGTGTTCTTCGGCTTGATATGGCTCCAATGATTATTTGTCCCTGAAAAACTGAGCTCCGTGGAGGGAGAGAATGGTGGTGGCAAATGTGAGGATGCAAAGAACAAGATAGTCCTTGCACCAGATTAAGAACCAAACCATCCAAAATCAAATATCTAGCAGTTTAAATAGTGTTCATTAACAATACTTATTACAAGCAAAATGACTCAGAACATTGAGGCAACAGATCTCAAGTTTCAGTTTTCACTGCACCTTCAAGAAAATCCAGGAAAACAAGATGAGATAATGGAATTTTATGAGAGGAATACAATAGACGTCCAATTTCAACTGTCATATGTTGACGTAAAGTGATTCTGATGCTGAACTCTGCAGACTCCGATTCTGATTCTGACATGCAAAGTCATTGGAACTTAGCGTGACAAGAAGCACATCGTTGACCAAAATCGTCTCAGACAGTCATTGTCTGACATTGTACGATGCCTGCAACAGAAACCAGCACCTCTACTTCTTCACCATGTTACAGCCACATCCACCCTCCAAAAAAAACATGTGATAGTTCGTTTTTTTCCTCTTCCCTGTAGAACACAACCGACTACATAGGCCTGATCACCCTCCAGAAATAACGTAGCAAGGGTTTAAAAGAACACCTCTACCTGCTCACTAATATTTGTAATCATAATTTTTATCATATGCCGATTTCAATCTCTATAAAAACTATTGTTTTTCTTCTATGAAATCTAAAAAGATCATTCATAAATTAGCTCCTTCCAATTGATGGAAATTGCTAGCAATCCATAATGAAAGTTCCTATGAAATACACTGTTCAGGAAAGCAGTCGTAACTGACAAAATGTATATACATATATATCCCTATCGATGTACCGGAATACAGATACACATATGCATTTCTACATGTACATATGCACGCACAGATACATATGTATATGTGTGTATGCATTTGTATACTACATATAGAATGTGATGTATTTAAATTTCATTTGAGTTTTCCATGACGTTTCTTGATGTATACAGAGTTCATCATGACTCGGGAGAGAGAGGTGAGATGACATACCTCTATACTTGTGAGACGATTCCGGCTAAGATCGAGCCGCACAAGGTTAGTAAGTGTTTCCAAGCTATGAATCTACGATATATGTACATGTACCAGGTAAAAAAAGAGAAAATAATCACACCTTGATAAACAAAGTGTGGAAGATATAATTGAGGGAAAGCACTGACCTCGTGTATGTCTTTTCCAGGGAGCGAGAGCTCGGTCAAGGAAGAAGGACTCTTTTTATTTTCTGCTGTCTGTGCGATGAGTTCTAGGGTTAGCGTCGCCATTCTTCTTCTTCTACTACTACTTCTATGTCGTCGTCGTCGTGACTCGTCAGCAGCAGCAGCCGTGACAGTAGCTAGCTAGCAGTGGGAAGGTCGGAACATTAAGCTTGAGCTGTGGAGAAAACTCGCAGTTAACTCCTGTGGGGTTTTTGTTTATTTCCCAAGTGCCCTTCGATTTTCTTTATTTCCCTCGATGCCCCCGCTCAACCACCCAACCAATTTTAGCTTCAGCGCATATGATTCGAACACATAACGTATAATTGCTCCAAAGGACGTTGACGAAGAGCACTTTTTTCGCCTTCACTCTCGATCTCGACTTAAATACAATTACTGATTCTCTATCTGTATATGCATTGTATCTGTTGAGAGCATGAAAAGAAGCACAACAACTCGCAAATTTATGAAAACATCGTAACCCTGTTGGTCATCTTATCACTCTACGTGCTCTAATGGAAAAAAGTCATTTGAAAAGTAAAGAATTGTAATGTTGCTTTCTACACTTCAAGAATTCTTTTCATTTGGTGCTTAATGAGCACCTTTTCAGAGGCATATGGAAGAAAAGTTCAAGTACCAACTAAATATATACATGATATCTCATATGTAAATGGAAAATGGAAGTTATAAAACAAAGTGCAAACAGTATGGTGTTAAACAACAATGCCCAGTCTCACACATACCAAAAGGGTGCAAACATTATGGCGTTAGTTTGATAAAGGAGTTCAAGTACCAACTAAATATATACATGATATCTCATATGTAAATAGAAAATGGAAGTTATAAAACAAAGTGCAAACATTATGGTGTTAAACAACAATACTCAGTCTCACACATACCAAAAGGGTGCAAACATTATGGTGTTAGTTTTGATAAAGGAACGTGGGAATGTTACAATTGCCACCATAAGGGAACTTTCAACGAGGAGGTCCTCTATGGGTCTATGGTGAATGCGCAAGATGAATCATGGGTGAGTATGTGAGGGAAATAGAAGCAATCATAAACTGCAGAAGCTAATGCAAATATATGCAACCAAATAAAACACTTGAGTAGGAACATGGAGTGTTGCCAACTATGAACAAAAATGCTATTTTCAAAAGACAATTGTGCCTCTGTGCATGAATCATGTATGAATGGAGGAACTTGGGTGATGGTAATGTAAGATTTGTTAGAATTCCCATCCTCAATAAAACTAGATGAAATCAAAATCCTTTCAAGAATATAGTTAACATAGAGAAATCATAAATACATGGACATAGACATCCTACTAGCAAATACATAACTCTCTATGTAGATAAGCAAAGATGACTTACAGTTGTAATAGTGGGTTTTTTTTTTTACATGCAATTAATATAATTGTGTGATTTTACTAGAAGAAAAAAAAGACATCATACTAGCAAACATGATATCACATGCGACAATCCATAAAGGTTAGTTCACATCTTATGACACCCATCAACGTGGAACAATCCCATTGGGAAATTCCCATCATCGTGTAATGGGTGATAGGAGCCACCGCATTCCAGTTGGAGGATGATGAACAATTCAAGTTGGATAAAAGTTCACCACATTCTCGATTTGACAAAGTACACGATGTTAAGTGGGTTGGGTGGACAAGGTCGGATACAAGCTCATGTTTGTGAACTACATGTTCAATATCCCTAAGGGAAATCTTGTGGTTGTAAAAGGTATAAATATGTTTCCCCTTGACCAAGGAGGAAGAACTAGTTGATGAAAGTCCCATGGCATAACCATTTGGGCAATACAATGAATATTGAAATGTCCAAAAATGGATATGCACATGCATTGCCCATTTCTTATCTCCAATTATGAGATCGTTAGGTATATGGATAGCAAAGTTAGAATGCACAACAACATGTATGTGGAGTCCACCATTTATTTGCTTTACCCAATGCATGTTGATTGGCAAATATCAACTCACTAGGTGAATCATCATATTCGTTCTCCTTCATTCCACTTTCGTTATGAAAATTTCAATTTACAAATATAGGAGAGAGAGAGCCCAGATAGATGTAGCTTAGTTGGTAAGGTTGCCCAATGGAGACCAGGAGGTCATGGGTTCAACCCCTACATTCCATAGTGGCATCTGGTGAATTAAGATATATATTGAGAGATATGTATACATGATTATATGTATGAAGTATATAATAGAGAGGTGAGGAAATTGGGTTGAACCCAAGATGCGGTGCTTGTAGTGATTATATGTATGAAGCATATAATAGAGAGATGAGGAATTTGGGTTTCAAACCCAAGATTGGGTGCTTGTAGTGTAATAACTTACCATTAGGGTAAGCTAATTACAATGAGAGAGAGAGATGGTTGTATCACATGTTTGGAGGTTGTGAGGTTGGTAGTTTGATACATTGACGTGGTATTTTGTAGTTTACGAAAAGTAATAACAAAGATGCGTGATAAGGGAGTGGCGAGCGTTCTGAAAACACAAACAATGCCTCAAAGGGAGAAGAAGACTTGGTGAATGGACATTTTCCTAGGCCATCTGTTGATGTAGTCTCGATTGTGGGAGTTTTATAAAGAGAACGTGAAGAGAGAGGGGGAGGGGTATTTGGGAGATTTCCGGAAAACTAACCGAGGGGCAGATTTATAAATTGTTCAGAACAATAAATAGACGGAGCAGAAGAAGAGGCAGGAGAAGGACAGACGAATAATCCCATTCCATTCCATTTCGTGTGTGCAGGGATTTTCCCTCAAGTTACAAACTTTTTGAAGCACCTCTGCTTGCCTGTTTTGGTATCTTATTCTTTCTGTTAGACAATTCTGTTGCGGAGAATTTTCCGTATAAGTAACGATGAACATATTTCGCTTTGCTGGAGACATGTCTCATCTTTTCAGTATTCTTCTGTTACTTCTCAAGATCCACACCATCAAGTCTTGCGCGGGTATGTCAATTTTATTGGCTCTCTTTCTTATTTCTATCTGAATTTAATTTTCTTTGTCTGTTGGATCTGATTGATGTTTGCTAAAACAATGAACGATTTTCCCAAAAATTGAAAGTTTTCTGGCAAAAGAATGGCTGGTTTCTGCGAAAAAATGACTGATTTCTGCTAAACAATGGGTCAGATCAAAACACTAGAAATTTCTGCTAGATAAAATGTATGATAGAGAAACCACATTTTTTTTGTGAATTGAGTTTCTTCATTGTTTGGATCCGACTGATTTATGTCTAGGAATGATTTTTGTTGGAGATTTTATTTAGATGAAGAAAAGATTAGGTATTTGCTGTGTCTTGTGGATATGTCCTCAGATCCTTCAATATGATCTTAGTAGCATTTTTGTCAGACAGACAGATTTTTTGTATGGTATGAAAACTCTATCTTACATGTATGGCATATGCATATAGCTATTTTACTGTCCTTCACACAACACTCAGGTTGACGGTCACTTATGGAGTTTTGCATTTGTAGCATATATCATCTATGCATGAAAAAGATGAGTAAGGTATGGTCATGTTGTAGGGGAATTTAGCATAGGAACAAGGTCAATGTGGGTGTTCCAACAGACAAGTGTGGACATGATGACCTGGTTTGGAGTAGGTATTCAGTGTCTGGATTGACAAGTGTGAACATAGTTACCATGGTCGATGAATCATGTAAGGATGTTCAAAACTCATTTGTGGTACCAGTAGCCAGAGAGCTAGTGGAGACCAACCAGTCTACTGTCTAGGCAGAAGGCTAGAAGGGGGAGTGAAGCTGGGTTTTATGGGACACTCAATGCTTACTGTTACTATGCAGTGTCCTTTTCCATAGGCACTAAACTCAACAGGAAGTATGGTGTGGTGGTTTGTCTATGCTGATTCCTAAACAATCTTGTAGCTCATAATCCTTTGGGGTTGTTCCAGTGTATGCTTGTTTCTTTCTATGTCAACCCAAACAACTTCTTAACTGTAAAGATGAACTCTTAATTTGGCCTCTATCAAGGTGTTTCTTATAGCTATCCCTATTAGTTTTTCATTTTCATCCAATCTCTAATTATTAACCTAGAATTGTATCTTTTAGTATGATACTTGTTTAGCATCTCTCTTTAATTTGTACCTATATTTTTCAATTACTTGTTCTCAATAATCTCTTTCCTTCATCCTTTTCATGTTGTTTGCTTTGGCTTAATTTTTCATTAGTTAAAACTCTTCATTTGGTCTTACGAAGGTACATCAATGATTCATTTTAGCTATCTTCCAAGAAGGTAAAATTCTTGTTGAAGTTATGATGAGTTGGTTGAGCTCAATGCTATGCCTTCAGAAGGGTCTGATGCCCCACAACCACCTGATTTGGTTTGTTTTCGTGCAGTCATTTTAATCTTAGGATTTCTTTGTACTCTTCTATAAGTGGGTTTTTGTGTTTCTTTTGTTCTCCTTTTTCTTTTTGCATCTTTCATGCTGGTCCTGTGTTTCTATTGCATATCAGTGTCTAATAGTTATTTTGTTGGGTCATGTCTCATTTTTTCCATGACTTTTATATGATAACTTGAAACTCTTATGAAGGTTTATACATTATAAAATGATTGGTTATTGTGTTGAAAGGAAATATGCATGTTGCTATTTTAAATAATCGGTATACATTACCTATTTTAAATCCACATTGTTTGTGTTTCAGGCATTTCCTTGAAGACTCAAGAACTCTATGCACTTGTTTTTGCCACCCGTTATTTGGACATATTTACTGATTACATATCATTGTATAACACAATCATGAAGTTATTCTTCTTAGGGAGCTCATTCACAATTGTATGGTATATAAGGTACCACAGAGTGGTTCGACGTTCTTATGACAAAGAACAAGATACTTTTCGACACTTATTTTTGGTCTTCCCATGTCTTATATTGGCTATCCTTCTGCATGACAAGTTCACATTTCGTGAGGTCTGTATTTTACTTTCATATCTGCATTTCATTTACTAAAAAATATATCACTTTAATAAATCACAAAAAACATATGGAGGTTTGCCACTCATGTTGAAGCTTAATGTGATTTCATTTATTATACATCCATCCTCGATGTTCATTTAATTTTGCGTTAGTATTGGTAGGATAAATCATTTGAAGTAGAAATGCAATTAAATTTACTACATGCGTAAGCCTTTGCAATTGGTTGAGATAATTGTTTCATGGCTGTAAATGCATCTTAGTCTCTAGGCATAGTGTATTTTGTACGAACCTGGAAAGGTATAACAATGCAAAGAACTATGTGTAAGCACTGGAATTCGTGGAGATTGATTGTTTCCTCACTGTGTACATGTCTTAGTCTCTATATATTACATGTCTGTAACAATCCAAAAAGGATTGATAAATGATTAGAAGGCGAAACAGAGGAGAAATTTAGTCATGTTCTGGAATGCCGATGAGTATTTACAGTTTCTTTCCGATTATGTAGGTAATGTGGACATTCTCATTATATCTTGAAGCTGTCGCAATACTTCCACAGCTTGTGTTGCTACAAAGAACTAAAAATGTAGATAATCTAACTGGGAACTATGTGTTTCTTCTTGGGTAAGGTTTTGTATGTCATGAATTCACTTTATAGTCCATTTTTGCAACCCACTGACTTTATAAATTTATTGTTTGCAGTGCATATAGAGGCTTGTACATTTTAAATTGGATATATCGTTATTTCACAGAAAGCCATTACCGGAGATGGATCAGTAAGTTTCTTTGCTCACATGAGGGGTTGTAACACAGAGAGAGAGAGAGAGAGAGAGAGAAGAATCTTTTTTGTTGCAGCATGGATATCTGGTCTCATCCAAACAGCATTATATGCAGATTTTTTCTATTACTACCTAAAGAGGTAACTCATCTTTCTCTAAAATCATGCAAGAATAATCTTGTGTCTGTTGGACCTTAGCAGTTAAAAAATGTTTCTGTCCTAGGTATATGTGTATGGTTATGTATGTTTGGCCATGCAAACAAGACTATGTAGCTCAAAGAAAGTGAATAAAGTATAATAGGTTTTTTTATCTTTTAACTCATACCACTAGACATTACTGATTATTGGGTGAGGTGTAATATTAACCGAATGAGTATTGTGCACACAATACCTTGGGACATACAGCTCTATATTCTAGTTAAACTATCAATTGGACAGTTTTACAAGCATAGTTTTTGCTTAGATGGATTTGAAACTGTTATCTTGTCCTGTAGGCTATGGTCTCTTTCTTATAGTTATCTTTGCTCTTTTACTCCATGTTGTCAAGAGATCAAGGGGCTATCTGACAAAAGACAGTGAGACCTCCACTGCTAATGTTTTTGGCATACATTATAATGCCTATGTGTACAAAGTGCACATGAGAAGTGAGGATCAATGTAAAAGGGGGTTACTGGAAAGTTTCAATATTGATTGATTCCTGGGTAAAGTACTCAATCAATTTCATCTATTTGCACAAAATGCTCCCAGTACTTGTTGCACTCCATTGGTCTAGCCTAACTTCTTTCTTTCAGTATTGTTGTCCAAATTGTTAGATAATACATGATTAAATTTTGTGCGTATGAAAGAAATATTTAGTAGAAGAATTGTGTTTTTCTGAAGGTTGAAGTGTGAACTATGAATTTACCTTGTTCTCTACAGCTGGAGGAATAGTGAAAAACTACAACTTCCAGCTTGATGTGGTGGATATTTTACATCAACAAATTTCAGGTATTAAGCAACATGTATTTTTTGAGGACTCTATTACTGACAAATTTGGTACCTGTAATATTTAGTTCAAAATCATTCTTGCAGTGTAGCATTGACATTTAAGGTCTTTATGCAAGTCTTAATTATGATGACTCGTTTTGAGGAACAAATGTATCACGATCTTCCATATGATTTTGATTGAGGCATCTCAATGAGGTCCATGAGGGGGGATCAGATTTTTTTGTGTTCATGTAATATTTAATCTTTCTGAGGTGAATGGCATCAATAGGATTCATTGCCACTCTTCCCAACTAGAAGTATAGTGCTACATTAATTTGCACTACCTTAGGGAAAGTGTCAATGAAACTTTTTGAGAATGAAACATGCAGATATTTATTTGGCAAGGTATTTTGAAAAGCAGTTTATTTTCTATGCAAATCTAGTCAAAAAATAATCTAGCTTCTCCAAGATTTGTGAGTAGCATCAAAATCCTTGTATACCCTTAGAATAAGAGTAAATACGAGGGACCAAGCTTTTACATTTTAATTTGAAACTGTTAAAAGAGTGGGTGCAAATGGGTGCATACCCTCAGAACAAGAGTAAATATGACCAAGCTTTTACATTTTAATTAGAAAATGTTAAAATAGTGGGTCCATATGCCAAGTTTTTTGCAAAAGACGTATTGTATAGTGATGAAGTTTGCTAGAGATATGGTTTTCTTATCTGAGAAATAAGTTGAAAACCTCTAAAAACTATGTTGGTATCTAATGACACCATTTTCTTCAAGCCCTTCTAGTGTTATGAAGTTTTCCACCTCTCTTATAGGGGCCAATGATATACCTTATCCTCTACTTACCCAAATCTTTTTTTGGGGAGTGATAAGCATTCTCTTTGCATCACTCCATCCTCTTCTCGTGGACTCCCTTAATACCAATCTTATAATCACTTCGCTTTTCAAATATAGGTTCCCAGTTCCCATGTTAGCTAGATATTAAAGGTTTCCAAGAGCATACGATGCTTGTATCCATGTGTGGCAAAAAGAGTGTTGTATGCATCATGATTCACACTTTTGATGCTAAGAGTTGGTACTAAGGATGCAAGTTGATGTGCAAGAAAAAGATGGCAAATGATGTAAAACTAGAATAAGGTTTTGTGGCCTATTCAAAAAGGGTTAAACATTGTAAAAGACTATAAAGATAATTTGTTTGCCTTTTTGAGTTTCTCCTTTACTCCATCATTAGTTAGATTAGAACTTTGTCGCATTTGAACTCTATTTTCATCCTAATGATACTGCTTAAACCTCAAGATGTTTAACTTAAGTTTTTAATCATTTGTGTTAGCATTTATTATAACCAATTGAAGGTGGTGTTTGACACTTAGTGATTTCTTTACATTTTATTTATAGTTTTTAATATTGGGTAACTTTATTTGTTCTTAGTTAAGTCCTTCAGTAGAGGTTTAGGGTTGGAGTGAAGAGTTCAATTGTGTTTATGAACACCCTATTAAATGCCAAGGAACGTTTGACACTTCTCCCTTTCCACGTCGATAGCAAAGGGTAGATGTTGGCTTGGTCCATACTTGATGATATTGATGTGGAGGAAGAAGTCTGTCGAGAAAAACATGTGCTTAGGAGAACATTGAAGACTCCAACAAACATAACAATTGCATATTATTGGGTCCATCCTAATTGACTACATCGTGTTAGTAAAAGTTTTACATTTTATGAATGTTGTATGCTAGTAAGTTGCTTAGCCATGAGAGAATCATGCATTTTCAGCTTGCTCACATCTTGAACATGCCCAAGGAATTCTTACATATAAATTTGAGATTGTCTTTGGACTTTACATGTTTTTATGTACATTTCCACCTAATGAACCTCTTCCTCGTGCCCTATTTCTTCACAAATCACAAATGTTTGTGAAACATTTATATGTTTAAACAATTAAATGTGATTGGAATGTTTAATACTCTCGAGTCTTTACTATTCATGGATGGGTAGAACCATTTCGGATGCGACTTTATTGTGTGTAAATTCATGACATTATCTAAGTAAATTTGCTGCACCCACAAAAATATAATAATGATGATGACAATGTAGTGGCAAAGCATGAGCTTTGCAATCTTGAGATAGTAGACTCAATTTGTGAAACAATGGGTTTTTACAATGAATTCATCATAAATCATTCTTCCAACAATTTTAGTTTGGGATCATGTTGGATGTTGTGTTTAACCTAAAAATATTCGTGATTGTAATTTAAGACATACACGTTAACAAATTGCCCCACAAATATAGCTTTAACACTACCTTATTAACAAAGATTGTATTATTATATGCAAATAGCCCTCAAACAACAAAAAAACCTAAAAAATACTATAATGCAAAAGCCAAGCTTTGTAGTATATCCATTGGATGTTCTACATTTAAACCTCATTTCACAATATATGGTTTGTTATGATTGGTCATTGTAATATCCAACAATACAATACAAGCCAAAGCACAATGTGAACACACTTTCAAGATTTGACTTATAGAGATATGTATCTCTACATAAACGTGGGTAAGTACATATGTATGCATTTAGGTATATATACATATGCTTCTCAATTTTACTAAAATATTTTGATCGTAATAATTTGGTTGAAATGATGAAATATATCTAAATAGAATATGGCCTTCATCATATCATTATGAAATGGATGGAATATACAACTTATTTGCACCTAAACTTTTTGATCATTTACAATCCACATTACATCTATCAATTCGGAAGCAAGCATTGTGTCAACTTCAACTAATAGTTGGCACTATAAAAAACGGAGGACTGTGGAAAAAACATTTCATGACATCAAGCTTGTTCTCTCTTTCAAAGCATATGAATATGTGTATGCTTTATTCACACATTGAGACTTTGTGCTTCAATGTATAAATACCCCTTCTTAGGAAGGAGACACATATCAAGAACACATGTATACTCTGGTCCCATAGGTCAAAATTGGCCTCTTTATGGACAATAAAAATTCTAATTCTAATTCTATGAACATCAACATGCTATGGGTGGGCCTTCAAAATGGATAATTATTTGTCTTAACATGCATAGATGTTCAATACAACCAAGTATCATAGTAAGTGGTTGGAGATGATGTACATGAGATAATTTTTTGTAGCTACTAGAAAATCTTGTTGAATTAGAAAAGTTAAAGTTAGATAAAAGAAACAACCCCTTAGAACCATGGGTTACACATGAACAACTTCGTTAAGCTAACTAATTTCATCTAGCCCAACCTTATTCTATTTGTCTTTTAAAGGGAAATATTATCATGTTTTGTCCTTGTGTTCTAGAAAAAATGGCAATATTATATGAAGTCATTTATCAAGGAGCGAACTATTTAATGTGCATGATTTTGAATTAACTATACAAAGAGTTTCTACCCCTCATCTTATGGAGAACTATGTGAATATTTATGTTTTGGAGTAAACACCTAATTTGCATGACCTTAAATTATGGAACTTTTTGCCATAGCCATCAATACTTACAAAGAATTTTTTTAATTGAAGAGTGGACAGGAGTTGTAAATATGTGGTCACCATGTACAAAGTGTTAGCGGGATACTTTTGTTGTAAATAGTAGGGTGGGGATTATGCTGTTTTGATTATGGCTGATCTTTGATGTACTTCTTTTGCTAACTAATGGGAAGTAGTGTTTTTTTTGGAAAAAAATAAATGAAAAGTTGTTTCAACTAATCCATCAAATGTGTTGCTCAAGATTTCACCCTAAGTACATTAGGTAGATGTTTTCTATTTGAATCTTAGAATTACAATAAGGTAACCATATGAATATGTGAGCAATTAATTTGTTGAGATATCTAAAGCCTTTATGGAAAATGGTCGCATGTTAATATGTTATGCTACCATCTCATTTTATTCCTCCACAAGAATATTTGATGGTTGGGTGGTGAAAACATGTCATATTCCCCTTCATGTTAGGAAGTGACCACAATATGACATATGCATAACCTCAAAATCATTGTGGCCCACCAAATGACCCTCTTACAAAGAGTGATATCAAGCATAATATGTAAAATCCATGTTCGTCTACTACATCATTCATTTTCCTATGTTAGAAAACGAACACAAATGATATTCAAATATCCTTGTTTTTTTTTTTTCCTTTTTTCCCTTTTTTTTACCTTTTTTTTGGGTTTTTTACCTCTTTCCCCCCCTTTTCCTCTACACATCAACGCTATGCTATGCTCTCCTCCCCTTTCCCCCTTTTCCTTGAACGATCTGTTGCTTGCATCGTGCACACTAGTCAATAGTGAGTTAGTGACCACATCTTCTCCCAGCCATTACTTTTTGTAATTTTTCACTAATTTCTGTAATTTCTCTATAATTTTTGTAATTGTTTTGTAATTTCTCTATAATTTCTGTAATTTTGTTGTAATTTTGTTATTAAGAAGGTAATGTTTTCTTTTTTGCAATTTTTAAAAAATTTTTTACCTTGAAAAAATATTTACCTTATAGTAAATAATTTATCCAAAAGTATGGTATTTATCATTCTTCGAGGGTGTTTACCCTTCTCGAATGATTGGCTCATTCTCGAACACGAATGCACGAATGGTACACATAGTTTATACTATGATATCAAGTATATCCCTTATGGTTTCAACAAGTATCACTATTACCCTGAACAAAAACAGTTGAAATTAAAATATTGATTTTCTCCTTTTCCAAAACAAACTAAATCATCAAACTATTGAAGATTAGCAAACTAAATAGTTAGGCCCCAAATTTGTGGTTCATCACCATAATACAATATCCATTGCATCTAGTTTGTTGCCCCTTGTACACTTGAGGTGTGTGTGTGTGTGTTATGGAGGGGATGAGGGAGGGGTGAATATTGGCTTCCTGATATCAATGTATGCCCACCCATTCCCCATGGATCATGTTGGATAATCATAATGTCTATATGTTCCATGCTTTCCCCACAAGTTTGCGTCATTTCATAAAATGGTTGACATCCCAACAACAAATTCTTGTAAACAAATTGGCTTTAAATGAAACAATTATATATATGTTCAAGTCATTGAGGTGTGGAGGTCCTAATAGGGAAAACAATGAGGTTAGCGTTGATAGTCTAAAGTCTCTCGAGACATTGTCATAGTAAATGTACAAAGAATCAAGTAGAGAAACTTGTGTTAAAGGTCAAATAAAGCCAATCAATTATTTGAATATATTAATGAATAAATTATTGGGATTTTGCACATATAAATGCTCACATGGGTAGAATAAGTGCTTTGTTGAAAAGAAACCTTGAACAAAACTTTCAAAATGAGTACTCATCTCTCGTGGAAAATCATGGTGTGTGAAAAAGATATCTCCATAAGGATGCTCTTCTCCTTGCCTTCATTAGAACCCATCATTTTTTGAGAGTCAATCATATCTAAACATCCATTCCCTTGGTCTTCTCAAATGATGACCACGGGGCTGATGGCAATACCTTGATGAGGTTTTCAAAATGCCATTCAATCTATCCATAAGACGAGACAATAGCCAGAAATTATATCACTAGGATGGTATTTGAGTGATAAGGTCTACAAAGAAATATGCACATTTATTTTGAAGGTCACCACATTTTCAATAGAGAGATAAGGTTGCAAAAGTCAAACCCAATTTGATTTACAAAGACATTATCAACCCATCTAGAATTTGAGTGCCACTAAAGCTTAAAGCTATACATTTATAAATAAAACCATGTTATCAAGCAAAGAAATGTGATTTCCCAAAGAATAAACTTGACGCCTTGGTACACATCCATAATCACATGGTTAGAAGTGAGAGTAGCGTTCAAGAAAGTTAGACAATGAGGAAATCCATGTGCGGTGAGGTAAACCATAAACACATGATCAAAACCATATGCAACCTTCCTTGATTAATATGGATGTTAAAGATGGTTGGATTGCTGAAGCTACATGACTATTCAAGAGGTTTTTACTTAAATATGTTGCAATATTCATTGTAATAGTGGACTGATTTGTATATTGACTTCTTTAATACCAAGGGAGGATATTTTTTTTGGAAAAAAAAACCCCATATGCAACCTATCAAGAAAGTGCTAATAAGGGCATGATGATGTTAATGCCAATGCTTATAAGTACGTGCATAACTTTGCTATTGAATATATGTATACTTTAACTGAAGAGCCCATTATGTTACCGGAACTCCCCTTAGATTATGGGTGATTCTGTTATTGACCGCAATAAATTTCCCACAGAAGGATGCATCGTCCTCTCTCTCCTACATGATGGGATGTAGGTGGGTTTTTATGCCAACTGTCATTTTTAGAAACCGTTTTCTCTTAACTAAATTTTATTGATGTAAGTCAGATAAAATTATGAACAAGATCCTCCTCTTCATAGCCAAATGGAAATTAGGAAATCATGTTTAGTGAGTAGTCTAATGCATTTTATGAAATTCTCTATGAGAGTGTTGTTCAAATTATCAAGTTACTTAAATGTTAGTAATGAAACCAATGTTAATTCCAATTGCCCAACAAGGTTTACAAAAATATACCTAGAGTCAAACCATTGAGTCGAGTGTGCTCATAAAGAAATGCGTATGTTGACGATCAATAGCCCAACATCCTCAAGGCGACATTATGTGATCAAGTATAACTAGAGAAAATAACTCATAGAAACATCATTGATGGGAGTTTCCTAGTTCTACGTTCTCAAGTTGATGAGGATAATATACTATGAACCATCATCTGAGTTATGTCATGCAAAATGGTGCATTTGAGCCCAACAACCATGCATGCAGCACCTCATTAGCTTGGATAACATCTCCCATTGTTGTGTACGAGGCAATTGAACCCATCAATCACTAAAGGTATCAATAAAAGCCCAATGAGATTTGGAGACAAATTGGCTATGATGAGGGTACAATGGAATAGGTTGGTATATTTGTTTATCCAACACAACTTTTATATTTCTTATGATTTAATAATACCAAGGCGTATCTTTTTAGGAAAAAAAAGAAAGAGATTTGGAGACGCAATTGACAGATTGTAGGAACCACTCGTGTGAAAGCGCGGCCTCAAAGAAATGCCACATGTATGGGGATTTGGTAGTGGTACAAAGCAAAACATTGTGGTGTTTTTGCACCACAGACCCACGATTGAAGGTCAGCATGAGAGAGAGAGAGAGAGAGAGAGAGAGAGAGAGAGAGAGAGAGAGAGAGAGCATATGATTGGCATAGAAAGGTTTAGATCGTTGAGGCAAGAAAGAGTGGAAAGAGAGGTACATCGGACACCCCAAGCAGGCGAGAGATGGATGGATATATTAGATCGATTCATCGGAGGTTAAACTATGATCTATGAGACCAAACATATTACATTTCACGTAATACATGTGAAAGTGAGTAGTGACTCTCAATGTCCAAGAACTTGTTTACCAATCGAGATTTCACATTGTGATTGAGAGAGAGAGAGAGAGAGCATGTCCAAGGGAGGAGATCAAACATTTGACCCCATCACCAAGAAACCGAAGAAAGAGAATATGTCCTTGCCCCCCCCCCCCCCCCTCTCTCTCTCTATATATATACATATATAGTTTGAAAGGAACAAAGTGCAAGGAAATGATCCATGGGCTGCTTGTGAGGAGAAACCATTTTCTTGTTTTCTTTGTACCATCGCTTGTTTCCACCATTGAAAAACACTTTAAATCCTTGCATTTTCTTCTTCTTCTTCTTCTTTAGTCAAACCCTCTTCTACAATCGATCCGTTCGAACCTATATATACATACATATTCAATCTTTAAGCTCAGATTTTAATCGGAAAGATAGGGTGCATGCCTCAATCTATCCTTTAAATTTCCCGTAAGATTCTTCTCGAAAACAGAGAATGATATAGTGGGCATTGCTGAAAACCAATAGAGATTCAAAATTTAGGGTTTTTTTCAATTCTTTTGTTTGCAATTTCATGAACGGTTTCGCACTCTGGGGTAAACAACAGCAAGAAATGGAACTTTGATGGCTTCCTCTTTCTTTTCCAAAGCCAAATTTGGTAAGTCTCTAAGTTTTTGGTTCTGAAAAAATGAATTGTTGATTAAGTAATTCATTTTATGCATTGTCGTTATTGTTTTACGCAATAGTTTCTTTGAGTTAATGTCCTTTCTTCCTTTCTTTTTTTATGTCATAAAATTTCCTTTAATTTGTTGTTTTGGGTAATGACGTGTGTAGTTGGTGTTATTTCTCTTGTTTTGGGTGATAATTGAAGTAGCTATTTTCTCATCAGTTGTAATTGTTTTCCTTGTTATATTAGGTAACTTTTCTAGTTAATTTGTTTCGGCTTTTTATATTGTTTTGCATAATACTTTGTCCACTTCATGTGTCATGATTCATACCCCATTGAATCATCTGTTTTCTTTTCCTTTTTTATCTCATGACTTGTCTACTTGATTCATACCTCATCAAATCACTTATTTTTTGTTTCATGTATGATATCTATTAATTGACTTGAATTTTTGTTTTTTTGTATGTGATGATGTGTCCATGTTAATTTGTTTATATCCACACCTCATCAAATCAGATGTATTCTTTCCTTGTTTTACATCATTATGTCTCCTGTTAATGTGCTTTTGATTTGTAATTCATCAAATGATCACTTGTATTTGTTTTTCTTCCTTTAGCCTTTCACACAGCAGCTGCTAAAGCAGAGAAAATTATCACAGAAATCAAAGAGGATATCAAAACTGAATTTGGCAGGCCTACCTTATCAGATCCTGGTATGTCCATTTTCTCTTGAACTTTTACTGCATATGCAGGTCTATATAATGCACATCGAACTGCCCATTAGTTTATGATGGCTGTTACACTATGCATTACTACAACGAATGCAACTTTATCCATTATGATGTGATAGAGGACAATCTATGCATTATGATATGACAGGAGTGTCAGGATGTGCCATCCCACACATACTATATGATAGGATGTTATACAATTGATTGCTATATGATAGGCTGTTGCACATGCATTACTATATGATGGATGAATTGTAAGGTAGACATGAACTGTAGTTTTTGCATGATGGAGCATCATAGTGGCAAGATTAAGGCTGATGACATGCCAACTGGATGCTGTTAGATAGATAATAGATCATATTGATTGCAGTCTCATAAATGAGTGCTTTATAAAGGCTACAAAGATGAACCTCAAGGGATCTCACTAGGTAGATTGCCATGGTAGAATGAAGATAAATGACATTGATTCTACACTCGTACATGAGAGTGTGTTACAAAGGCTACAAAGGTGAAGGTTAATGGCTCCCATCAAGACATTTCACAAAGGAATTCCACAGTTCATCTAGGAAAAATGTCATAGTCTATTCATGATCTTTATCTTTTTATTATTTATGAGATGACTGAGATTGAGGTGGCAGTGATTAATCATTAGGATTTTCAAGAATATAGAGATGGGTCACATGATTTCATACATGAGCACTTCCGTGAAAGTCATTGTGTATCTTTAAATACGGTGCAATATAATCTTGGCTCTCCATTATCTTATACTTGCATCGTTGTGCAGCAGAAGAACAAAGCACATCACGTGATGCTCGCTCATGAACACAAAATTGGGTTGTTGTCTCTCTGAAAAACAATGGGCCAATGGCCTGGATCATTGACATTAGATGCCATGTCCACACAATTAGAGCACTGAATTCATGCTATCAACTGGGATAAAATATGTTTTTTTCACTTGTTACTAGACAAAATAGAATAAAATTTTTACTGTCCATACGGAGGCCAATTTTGACCTATGGGACCAAATAAACATATCATCATATACAATCCTTCTTAAGATGGGGGTTTTCCTACTCTTTAGTAAAAACTCTCTATGTGAAAGCAATGCATGGACATATGTACTTACCCATCTTGGTGGAGATTTGAGTATCTAACAAGTTATTATAATTCTTGCGAATTACCTTATATAGTGAACGAATTACCTTATATAGGATGTTGAGGATTTAACTCCCAATTGTCTATGTAAGAATGATTTTTGAATTACCTCTATTTCATTCCATAATAACATTAATCTCACTTCCCATCCTTGAGAACCACTTTGGTTGCTTTGATTCTCAAACATATAATAACTACTCCAACCCTCTCGAAGTCCAAACTCATAGCATACATTCCACTGATTTGTCATGGGACATTATGAATACCAAGATATTTGAAACGTTTTACCTTTGTGTTGGTTCTTTCTTGTATATAAAAGTGGGGTATTGCCTTTATTGCCATCGGTTTTGTTTTTTCCACGTTAACAATTAGCCTGTTGATTTGATGAGTATCACCAAGCACATTGGTATCAGTAAGTGAAAGTGTAGATGCTAGGCTAAGAGGGAAATGGAATCGGAATTGAAAACATAATTGCATGACATCATAAAATGAAGGATATAGGATGGAAAACTAAATGCATTTGTAGAGGATTGAAGCAAGACGAAGAAACAGCTCATGGTGATAGTACAACTCCAAGCAGCAACTAATGTTTCCTTTGTCCATGTGTCTTGAGAATGATTTGTTGATGAGTTAGTGCAGCTCATACATTATATGGCATTGAATTCCAAATAAAACACCTAATTGTAAGTAATCTCTATACTGGAACAGATGAACCTAGAAATAATGTGGAGTGGAGTTTGAAAAATGTCCTGGGCAAGAACTTTGAAGATAGACTTTATGACTGCATCCTGAACATCTCAAAAGTTCGTATTTGTCAATTCTGCTTTTACCTATCTTATACTATTTTCATAACATTGATGGAGCTTTGCCAAGATGGATAGAATTGAGATTAATGAAGTTTTTCTTATGTGCCCACTTAATAAAACAGGATCCCGAAAAGTTTTTTCTTCTTTTCTATGAGGATGATGCTAATGGAGAGGATGTACCCATAAAACAGAGATTGTCGACAAAACTTCTTGAGGTTGAACACTTTTCTTTAAATTTTGTTTGTCAAGTGTGTGGTGATGAGATCAAAGTGTTGGTTCAGTTGACAACTTTGGACTGGACAATATGTTGTATATATCATATGATTCCATAGAGCATCCTCTGGATATGAGTTCTTTATATTGCAGTTCTGGGTTTCTATTCTGAGTATTAAAGTGTAAATATAACTTGGACTCTTATAACCTATCTTCTGCAGGATACCAAGGAGCTGCAAAATCTAAAATTCGAATTTGTACCTGAAAAGATACGGGAGGATGAATTTTGGAACTGTACTTTTCTGACGGTTGATCGAGTGAAGCAAGAGGTTCATTGTTTAGATAAGTGGGTGGATAACAATAGTCTGTTTCAATATCAACCTGAATCTGAGGTAAGTTTCATTTGTTTGCAATATGCATATTTGATTTAAGTCAATGTTTGATATATGACATAAAGACTGATCTGAATATGGATGCATGTTCACCACCCATCCATTTATACTATACCCAATGACAGAAATAGAGTTGCTGTAGATTTTCTAGTTTCTGTGTCTATATTTAAGCTATTAGCTATAGTGGTGTTTACATCACAAAGGGTATCTCTGAATCCTAGGTGAGTAAACCTGTTCTGTGTGTGTGTGTTTGTGTATATGGAAGGAAGCTGAATGGCATGTTTTTTGTACAGAGTCCAAAAAAAGACCCAGCTGATGAAGATGCATATGAGAAGGCTATGTCTATAGTGATGGTTCCATCCTCAAAGCTACTGAGGAAGTTGTTTGGAGTTATTGAGTGAGATACTCTGCCTTTACCCTTTCTAAAACAAACATGCCAATATTTGAGTTTTTGCATTTTGTTCTTCTCAAGAGTCTCTTTTCGTATTCCTGTTGCAGAGCAGTACGATCAGTGGATAAAATGAACGATTTACAACAGCTAAAAACGGAAAAGGATCCCTCTCAATGTAGTGGATTAGTATCAGGCTTAACAGCCATGAGAAACACTCTTCTTAGAGAAAGCAAGGATTTAGAATTCTGTAATCGGGAAGTCCAGGCTTGTATGTCATCGTTATTTACTGTAGGTAAGACTACTTGGTTGATGATTAGTTTCAAAAGAGTGCTTGAGGTGCACTTTATATAGGCTAAATATTTGTTTCTATCACAGGAGCACTGAGAACTGAGTTCATCGAACAACCATTCAAAACAAGGATTCCCCAAGAAATACAGGGAGCACCACCAAGTAGTTTTGTTTCACATTTAGCTGAACTTATGGGTAGCATAGGGAGCTATCGGCAAATGGCAGAGTTCTGGAAGTCTGTGGTAGAAGAGGTATGCAGGTTATTAGAGAGTGCTCAAATGTTGTATCAATGGCAAGTCCTAAGTTCTAACCATAGGTCATATCAGACACATAATATAATTGGGAAACTGGGGTTTCAGGTTTATCTGACTTTAAAAAGTTAAAAAGTGAATTTTTGCGCTTCTGTTTTGCCATTTCAGTTTCACTGATGACTGAGGTTTTACAGCCATAGAATTAATGATGTTTTGAGTCAGTAAATGTGTTTCTGTTGAATTCTCTTTTTCTTATGACTTACATAGCATTTATCCCTCTAATATTTTGTCAGGACATTGTTTTCAGCTTGTGCATTTCTTTTAAGAGATTTTGAATTTCATCTATGCTGTCCAGTCTGTATAGTTTTATCCCCATGTTTTAGGCTGTCATGTATGCTATCACATCTGGAAGTTTTGGGATTCTAAGAATATTGACATTCTGTAAGCAGTTGCGTCACTGTTGGGAAGAAGGAAAACCTATTCCATGGCTTCCAGTGGATTCAAAACCAGATTTGCGATACTGCCTAATACTTCAGAAACTCCAAGTTATTAATTGTTGTATTGCAAGGCAGAAACACCATACCGCAGATTTGGAGTCTGTAGATGCTTTAAATGAGTGTATGGAAATAATGACCCCCAGAAACATTGAGGACATAGAAAGTTTTTTTTTGCTCATGAAATCAAGAAGCACTTTAAGAGCTGAAGGGATCTTGGAACCCTCAAGGTGGTTTGCTGAACTAAAACCAGGACAATTTTTCCTTCGGGTCGGTGCAGATCATCCAGCTGGGGATTTAAAGATGCTAGAAACAGGACATCAAATCTATTCCCCTGTCACACAGGCATGTTTTGCTTGATAATATTTATTGTCTAGCAATCAATTTCTACCATATCTCCTATATGTACACAATGTGTGACTGCAAAAAAATGCTGAATGAATTGCAGGATGGTGCTGTGTTAACAGAAGATCTTATCGAGGAAACTGAGGAACTTGTTTTAAGAACCGGAAGGTAAGTATTATTTTAGTATCAACTTTTACGAGGCTATGCAAACCTGTGGGTTATGAAATTTGTAAGCCTATTTTTTCAGGATATGTAAGTGTCAACTATTAGTGCAGTCGTATCAAAGTAAAAGTATGCATTTTTATTACAATGAGCATAACAATGCACAGATTGAGACACATGAACTTCAGGTTATATATAAAGGAATGAACTTCACCGCCATACTATCATCTGTAACATTTAATTTGCAATTATACTTACAGATGGACATGTATAAGGCAATGCATTTCACATTGTGGTTTAGTATCTAGTCTTCTTGAACTCTCTTTCCATTTGCATTGCAATATTGCTTGATTCGTATTATTTTGTACTATTATTTAGTGTTGGGCCAGGATGCTCTCGACTCCTTTCAGACATGCAGGCCTTTAAGGTGTGCATTTCATGGTTGTGTTAGCATTATTTTTTGTAGATTTCTGGATTTGTGGGATAAACGTATTTATCTTGCTAACATTGCTATTTTAGGCTGCCAATCCCGGCTGCATTTTAGAGGACTTTGTTAGGTGGTATTCTCCATTAGACTGGAAGCCATATCCTGAAACGAGGTCTCCAGTTGAACGCTGTGAGAGAGGAAATCAAGGATATCTCAGTGCAAGAATGCAATCACAAGGTGGGTACTTGTGGTTTTGGAAACCGATTGTGGGGAAGTGAATAAAGTTAAAGTTATTCTATTTGACAGGTAACCTTTGGCGAGAGCTCTGGATTTCAGCAAAGCCAATTCCAGCAGCTAAGCAGGCACGCTTGTTTGATGAAGATCTTGCAGTGTAAGTATTTTTGACATGGCTTACATTTAGACCGTAACATCATAATCATGATTCATAAGATTGAGAGAACACAAGTTTGATTTATCATCTCTGTTCCCTCGTTTACTTTTTGGTAAGGAAACATATGTAATATAATAGAGACATGGGACGAAAAAGCATAGGAGGATGGACAGAGTCTCTATGGCCAGTTAAAAGAGCTATGGATTAGGATGCGCTAATTATGGCTGTCTGTTATCGAGCTAATGAATATACACAAAAATAGTATATGAAAGAGTTATATCTACAAAGTAGAGTTCTGTCAAAGATGATGCATGTAAATGAATAGGTTATCTACAATAAAATTTATTTGCTGGGCTGATATGACAGTACATGATTAAAATTGAGTAGGTGGACAATTGTGTATACCTTCAAAGCATTTTGTGGGCGTAAATTTTTAGTTTCTTTCTTTTCTTTCTTTCTCTTTTGTGATCTCTCCCTGCTTTGATCATTCCTTTAAATATCTTTGGTTGCAGGGAGAGTACGTTAGATACATTGGATGGAATAAAGCCAGTTGACCTCTTTGAACAGTTATTCAAAGCCTTAGTGAGTGCTTCAAAATAATCATCAGATATGCTCAATAATTAAAACTATATAATATTAAAAAAACAGGAATGTCGGGAGTTTACTTTTTTACAATGGACTTGGATACAGTTGGGGACAGGCTTTACAATTGCAGAACAGGCATTGTTGGGGGACAAGGGTTTGTCATTATCCCAGTTCAATGAATGCAAGAATTTCATTATTTCCATATGCCACAAAGGGATGAATTCTGATGAGCTCGAACAGTTATGCCAGGTACTACTAATACACCATACCGATTATTTAGAGATTTATATTGACATCTGTAACATAAACGATCGTTACGGCTTATGAGAGACCTAGCAAAGATGGGTACCCAAAGTGCGTATGCTTAACTTTGTCAAAACTAGTAAGGAAAAGAAGAATGTGTTGTAAAACTACTTCCCGTAGTGTACTTTTCAAATGTGATATGAACTGTTGTAGGTATATGAAATGATGGAAAACCTGCTACATCACTCGTCAAAAGGGCAACAACATGCAAGAGCTTGTAACTATTCAGCTACGGGTAATGATGATGATGAGCAAGAGCATCAAGGCTCTCATCAATGCAAACCTGATAACGGGCTCAATTTTTTTGCCCGATTTCTTGAAGCAAAGTCCGCGCTTTTTGATAAGAAATCATTGCAAGATGAGAAGAGAATAGAGAATGAATGGACTATAGTGTAAAGAAAAAGAATGACAGCAGAACTGATATGCGAATCAATCTCGGCTTCAGTATTTTCTTCCTTTCGGGTGATGATATCCAATGATTGAGGAAGAAGCAAAAGCAACATCTTCAATCAATGCATTGAAATCTCAATATATGCAATCAATCTCATACACTATGTTGCCATCCCTTTCAATTACTGGATGTGTGATGGAAGCTTCAAGAAGAGGTTTGAAGCTCTTATTTTATAAATATGTATAGATACCATAGGAAAGAAACCCAAATGTTTTTGCATCATGTGTCTCCACTTCAGAGCCTAATATTCTTTTGTATGTATACCATACGAAAACATATCAATCCAAGCTGAGTTACCATTTACTTGAAAGCTTCCCCTTAAATCTCCATATGTTTTTCCATTGTAAAAAATCGCTACTTTTCTATTACCATCTACACTAAGCTGAAAACATGCCATTTCCATTCGTATTTTGTTTTTAGGGAATGCCATAAAAGGAAAAAGGTTTTTATGCACTTTAATGCAATAATATTATGATTTGTCATCGCATTTTGCTAAAAGTGTTTGTACTTCCCTTCCTCCCAATGTCTCATATACATAGTTTCTGATTCACAATACAAGGCTGGTAGCTTCCTTCGCTCGATGTTAACGATCGTTTTCCATCCTTAATTGAAGAAATAATTAGAAAAAAGGACAGCAAGTACAAGGATCAATAATAGTCCCCAGTAAAGGCATATGCGATTCAATTCTATACTTTCTTTGTTTGGATTTGGTTGTGTCATAGATTCAAAACTCATGTAAAAACTATCTCTGAATGAATTGCATTGCTGATATAGAACCTGGGAAGAAAACTGTAGGCACCACTATCTAACAGTGAAAGTTGGATGAGTTTTATCTAGAGCCATTGGTGTTTGGAGATATGATAGTAGAAAATTGTAGATGCATGCATATGATTGGCAATACAAGGCTAGTACTAAATGGGTTACATTTAACCCAAAGATGGGCTCCTTCGGGGTCTTTTCATTTTAGTCAACAAAGAGAATAATATTGGCCTTTTACTTCTACAAAATTGGAATTGTAAGGTAAAAGTCAAAACATGGTAGAGAAAGCTAGAGATGGAACAAATCAATTGATACTATTGTTCTGTGGGTGGAGACAAGAATATACATGGATATCCCGACCTATTTGCCATCATAAGTGCTTGGTAGCGACTTCATTTTTTTCCAGCACTTGGGTTAGTTCATATTTCTTCATTATAGATTTGGTTTACTAGGGGATGTATCAATACTAACATATTTTGGGAAACAAAATATCATTATCTCACAAAAAACAAACATTAGTCAAAAAATGCAATGAGAAAATTTGCTTATGTTTATGAGGATTAAATGGGAATTGATAATGGCTATATATATTAGAAAACTATTTGTTGAGCAATTGTTTAAAGCATATATAGCTAATTCCAAGTGGCCCAACTAATTTTCAACCAGCTTCAATCAATTAATTTTGTTCCTATCTTGATATTTCTTGTGTGTAAGGAGTCCTTCCCATGGTCAAAACTAGAACTCGGGAATTGGTATTGTTTAGTTTTTAATGTGATGGCTTAGTTGAGGTTTCACACATTCCTTAGAAATAGACGGCAAACTATGATGGTTTTCTAAGCATCATTAGTGAAGGATGTGGATTGGAACTTAATTATTGATATCTGAGTCATAGTTCTAGCCATACTCATGCGTGAATATTCGTATCATACTCATACGTGAAATGCCTCGAAGTATGATTGAAATCCATTTATCTATATTTTAATTAATTAATTATTCCTTATGTCATAAAGGTGATATCATCTATAGATATGTGTCTTTACATTTGAAACTTTGGGATTTTCTAACCCTTGTCAATGTGACGAGTCCAATATTCATGCCAATCTTTGTCTATTGTAAATTCTTGATGGTGTGTAAAAGTATTTTCATTTACGAGCCATCGTGCTCATCAATAAGTCAATTCATGATCTTATTCCATGTTGTAAGGTAAAATGAACCCAAATAAGATTGGAATTTGCCCCTGCGCAGACACGACTAAATATGACTTGTGTTCGTTTTTCCTATTAATTAGCGGGAAGATTTCATGAGATTTTTGTGTATGTGTGCATGTGCATGTTCATATGTTTACATATGATGTGTGCCCGAGATGTTTCTATGTGGTATGTGTCTCAAGCTACAAATGAAAATGCAAAAGAAAGCAATAGTATTGGTCTATAAATGGAGGCTTGTTGTCTTCTTTAGTGCACCTAATCGGAGATGAAAGAAAAACAAGAAATATCATCAGCAGGTAGACTTCCTATTTATCTCATGAATTACCCAAAACAAGAGCCTTGGTGCCATTGGTATGTTGTCTCTTGCAATAACGATCTTGAATGCAGTGTTAATTATTTTTGTAAACAATTTTGTGAATCCAAAGATTATCGTGTGGCTTGGGTACTTTTTGCAAGTAATTGCATAGTTGTAGATGTTGAGATGGAATTTCTCATCTTGTATGCATGTAGCTCCTTGCATAAATTTGATAATGGAATTCTATTTTGTAATTTGTGTTAGATTTAGGTAAAGAAACTCTATGGCATAAAGACCCAACGAAAGCAACACAATTTGTATTACAAAACACCTAAGAGAAGATGTAAGAGAGGGATGATATGAGAAAAATGTTAAGCTTAATGTGTTACGCATGAGCTCACATATTTTGTGAGCTAAAGTTATATCTCCTTGTTGATGTCCTACATTATAATTATATTGTCGTTTACCCTCTAGTCAATGAGATAGGTATGGTTGGTGGTAACAATCGGCAACAGTTCGGTTTGAACCGAACTGAACCATGAAACCGTACCTTAATGGCTTAACGGTTTCAACGGTTTGGTTCGGTTTTAACAGTCAGAAACCGCGGTTTAAACGGTTTAACGGGTTTTTTTTTCTTTAAAAAAAATTTAAATTTAAAAAAATAAATTGTTTTTAAACAATCTTTTCATTTTTAGACCTTATTCTCACATTTTAGGAACATCTTAAAATTTAAAATAATGAAATATTATAAATTTAAAATTTTTTAACATTTTGACCTATGTTGAAAAACCGAAACCGAACCACGAAACCGTTGTTTTTACGGTTTATAGGTTTAACGGTTTCGTGGTTTGGTTTGGTTTGGTTCAGGTTTTTAAAATTTTAAACGGAGAATCGAACCGTTGCCGATTGTTAGTTGGTGGTCAATCACTCCTAAGCTATGAATGACTCTACTAACTACTTAGGCAAACTTCACTTTCTCCCTAAGTTTAACTTAACTTAGACGACGTGCATTTACTCAACTAACTTAGGGAGAAAGTTCTTGTATACTAGCTTTTCATGTATTACTCTCATTTCCTTTTCGATTATGTTTACATATTGTACGTATTCCAGTGGAGAAGGAGTGAGGAGTGGTATAGGCGCATTACTTAACAACCCCCTCAACTTAGTGCACCTCTTCACATGCCATTTGTTGATGTTTGTGGAGTTTGTGTTGAGGCACAAGGAGAGGTGTATGGCAATTAGTTAACAATCCCTTTGACTTAATGCACCCGCACCCCTTCACATGTCCTTTGTTGATATTCCCCTAGATGAGGGAGAGATGAAGTTCCAAGGATGTATGTTGTAACTTGTGGGATACTTGTTGCTTGTGTGGTTTAGGGTACCCCAAAAGAAGATTAGGGTTTGTGGATTGAAAATGGGGGCTGCAACTGAAGTGATGGGATAGGGGTGGGCAGACTAGGCACCATGTTGTGGCAAATTGCATACTTGGTGTTCACATTATTCACATACGTTTAGGGTGGGTTGCATTAGGGGCATCAAGTTCTTCGGGTCTAGAGATTTGATTGATTCCACATATTTTAAGCATGGTGTGTAGAAGCTTGTAGGGTTCTGAATTGGTAGTCATATTGTGAGTAGTGATCATAAGAGCTAGGAATCGGCAACGATTTTGCCTTGTCCAAAGCAAACCCTAAATTTATTTGGGGGTTTCCAAACTTGAACCGAACCAATTACTAAACTAGTTTGGCCAAGCTAGTTAAGCCTAAATCCATTTAGGAACCGGTTTAACCAAGCCAATTAAGCCTTAAATAGCTTGGTTTGAAACGGTTTGACGGTTCAGTTTAGGCTTGAGCCAAGCCATTGCCGATTCTTCAATCCTAATTATTAAGAGCTTGCAATAGCCTGTGCCCGAAGGGGGGTATATTATTGAGAAATATAAGAAGGGAAAAGTACTAGGATACCCCTGGAAGTTTGTCTATTTACTAGAATGCCCCAATAAGTTCCAAATTTACCAAACTACCCCTATGTCCAAAAAATACACTTAATAAAGTAATTATACACTCAAACAGGTAAATAGGGCTAGTTCGGGTCCATTTCTTCCATCTTTGGTAAATAGGGCTTTGTAGATTTGAGTGTATAATTACTTTATAAAGTGTAATTTTTTGGACATAGGGGTAGTTTGGTAAATTTGGAACTTCCAAGGGCATTTTAGTAAATAGACGAACTTCCAGGGGTATCCTGATACTTTTCCCATATAAGTATAAAGTAATTATGTAACACTCAAATTATTGGTAAATAGGGCTTTGTAGATTTGAGTGTATAATTACTTTATAAAGTGTAATTTTTTGGACATAGGGGTAGTTTGGTAAATTTGGAACTTCCTAGGGCATTCTGGTAAATAGACGAACTTCCAGGGGTATCCTGATACTTTTCCCATATAAGTATAAAGTAATTATGTAACACTCAAATTATTGGTAAATAGGGCTTTGTAGATTTGAGTGTATAATTACTTTATAAAGTGTAATTTTTTGGACATAGGGGTAGTTTGGTAAATTTGGAACTTCTAGGGGCATTCTGGTAAATAGACGAACTTCCAGGGGTATCCTGTACTTTTCCCATATAAGAAACTCTGCAAACCAGAGAGGGGTATTTGTGCAAATATCCAAAATTGTTCCTTCCTTCCTTCCTTCCCCCCTGCTTGCGCCTCCCTGCAGGTTACCTCCATGCCTTGTTAAATCATTGGAATTGCAGTATAAGGAAAGCTTTCTCTGTGATTGTATTCGCGTGCACTTCTGCCCAATCCACCCGCGTATAAAGACAAGACACACAGAGAACCCGCGATGAACAGACCGAGTAGAAACTTCAAGGGTCCATGGCGACCTTCAGAAACAGTAGAGGCATCCCTTCTACCCACACTATTCTGTTGGACCTCTTTATTACCATCATCATACAGAGTATTGGGTTACTCACCATCTCTGCAGAAAATGATGAAGGAACGATGGTGATGATGGGTCAAGCTGAGAAACTAATCCAATCTCTGCAGCTCATTCCTTCTCTGCAATCTGTGCATGAAATCTCTCATCTAGGTTTTGATGGATATACGAATGTGGGGTCTTCATTATTTGAAAGAAACCTTGATCTTCACATATCAGGGAATTCTGGTTCTTCTATTTCGGATGAGGATTTGGGCCATCATGCTGGATATTTTGAGCTGAAGGGTACCCATGCATCCAGGTATGACGTCTAATGGTTTTCGCACTATAGTTCCATTTTGGTCTCTGGGTCCATAATGTTTTTTTTACAATTAGTATTGTTGTATTTTGGTTGAATGCTCTCTAATGACATTCACATGTAGTTGCATTTTGGTTTTATGGTTTCCAATAGCTTTCACAATATAATATAGGTGTATTTTGGTTGTATGGTCTCTAATGGATTTCGCGATATAGTATAATTGCATTTTAGATATACGGTCTCTAGTGGATTTCACGTGTTGTTTGATTTGATGGTCTTTTAAGGGATTTCACAATATATTGGAGTAATCAATGGTCTATAATTCAGATTTGCAACATTGGTGCAGGATGTTCTACATGTTCTTCGAGTCGCGGGGAAACAGGGCTGATGATCCAGTCGTTTTATGGATGTCTGGAGGCCCTGGGTGTAGCAGTGAATTGGCTTTGTTTTATGAGAATGGACCATTTCACATCACCAAGAAGCTCACGTTAGAATGGAATGAGAACGGTTGGGACAAGGCAAGCTCAAAAGAAAACCTATATTCATTGCTTTTCTTTTTTCTTTTTTCTACTCAATCCCAAATTTCTTACTCATCTTGTTTTAGTCATCGAGCATCATCTTTGTAGACCAGCCTATAGGAACTGGCTTCAGCTACACCTCGGATGATCGAGATATTCGCCATGATGAAGAAGGTGTCAGTGATGATATGTACCACTTCTTGCAGGTGTGTACTTTACAAGGCTCATAGAGCTTCTAGAGCTGTAAGTTGTAAAAGAATGCAAAATGGATATCAATATGTTTGGAAATTTAAAAGGGAAAGTGTGGATTTGCATTATTAACATATGTAATGTGCTGTTTTGAGAAGCTAACTTGGAAAAGTCTATATTTCAGAATGATAAAAGTAATTATTTATCAATAAAAACTCGAACATATTTGTGAAAGAAGTTGAGTTTATTTTTTATTATATGATATTAAATGTGCATCTTTTTTAGATGTGTATGATATGAAAAGCTTTGCAAAACTGAAACTATACCTATTTTCGTAGATTTTTTATTTCTACATCCTAATTGATCTGTTGTTAACAATAACTAATAAAAGAAAACACTAGTAAGACACGTCATGTGTGATTGTCCAATGCACTTAATGTCTTCTTTATAATATGTTTGGGCAGGCCTTTTTTGAAGCCCATCCAGAGTTTTCCAGTAATGATTTTTTTGTCACTGGAGAGTCATATGCTGGGCATTATGTGCCTGCAGTCACTAACAGGATTCATAAAGGCAACAAAGCCAAGGAGGGATTGTTTCCAATCAACCTCAAGGTAAATTGCTTGTGAATCTCACAATTAAAAAACTACATTTAGAGCTACTTATCCAGATAGGAGTTGTGGCAGGGGTTTGCTATAGGGAATGGCCTAACCAATCCTGAGATTCAATATCGAGCCTATGCAGATTATGCATTCGAAATGGGTCTTATCAAAGAAAATGATCGCGAGAAACTTTCCCGGATGTATCCCACATGTCAGAAGGCGATCGAGCTATGTGGTAATATGATCTTTTAAGGGTTTACAACTTGTATACATACAGCGGTCATTCTCCATATTGTTAAGTGTCTTTCATTTTCTCTCATAAAGGTAACAATGGGACGACTGCATGTGCTAATGCATATGTTGTTTGCAACTCTATCTTCAACCATCTCATGTCCTTGATCAAAGGTGTAAATGTGAGTACTAAATGACTCGTCTCTAAGAGTTGGTTTATTTTATCAAAAAATCTAGTTTGAAAGTTATTTTGTGCAGCCGAAAAGTTGAGGGGAAAAATGATCTTTTGTGGTTCTGAATATATTTGTAGTATTATGAATTGGAAATCAATTAGAAAAATGCGTCTACATGCCGCTCTTCCTTTCTTATTTTTTCAAATGTGGGAAATACATCACATTATGCTTTGCATGTAACGTGTTTTCATTTTTCTCTTTGCATGGGGTGGGTGTGGAAGTTGAACTCCTACTATGGCTTCTAGGGTGGCAAGGGTTCAACCACTACGCGAACTCTGGCGATGTGTTCTCATGCCCAGATTGATCTGGTACACATGGGCCAATGTTCCATGCCTGAACTGGATGTTTTTTTGTTTCTCTATGCAGTATTATGACATCCGTTCACAGTGCAATGGGAGCTTGTGCTACGATTTCTCATATATGGAAACTTACCTAAATCAGCAGGTTGTGAGAGAAGCTCTGGGCGTGGGCGATATTAAGTTTGTGTCGTGCAGCCCAATCGTTTATAAATACATGATAATGGACTGGATGCGCAATCTCGAAGTTGGTATTCCGGCTTTATTAGAAGATGGGATTCAGCTTCTTGTTTATGCGGGTGAATATGACCTCATCTGCAATTGGTTAGGTAAGGGCTGACTCCCAAGTATACAAGCTAACTTATCTTATGCTTGTAGGGTCTCTGATATCTTGCTTAATTCCACTCTGACGGTACTTGTGGATAATTGCAGGAAATTCAAGATGGGTTTCAGCAATTGATTGGTCAGGGAAACATATGTACACTGATGCACATCCCAAGAAGTTTGTTGTGGGTGGGAAGGAAGCTGGAATATTCTCAAGCTATGGACCTCTTACTTTTTTGAAGGTTAGTTTTTGTTTATTCTCAAGGCATGGCTCCCTTACATTTTTGAAGATAGGTTTTGTTTAGTGTATGGTTGCCTTTACCAAAAGAGGGGGTATGGAAGTGTAGCACTATGATAAAGATAATTTGAATTCACAAGTCTGTTTGGTCACCACATTTTTTATGCTTTTTAAGATGTTACACATTGTCCTCCACATCATAAGAGGTTATTGTTAATGTCATTGAGATAAAGAATCTAAAGTATTTGTCAATGTTAGGTTCATAATGCGGGTCATATGGTGCCTATGGATCAACCTAGAGCATCTTTGGAGATGATTACGAGGTTCACTAAGGGAATGCCACTGGATCAAGATCTTCCATTCACACGAGTGGTTACAGATAGCTCGGAGCCGGTGATGTCGGGTTATACCAAGAATCATTCATCTTAAAACAATCTATATCTAATTCTTTGGAAGTCAATCAATTGAATTGTGCAATACTCATTTCAAATTTGGGATAAATGTACCCATGTTAGTTAATGCTGTAACACATTCATAAATTGATCATGATGGTGGAAAATAGAACAATTTTATAAATAATGGTGATTACACCAAAATGGCTGACCCAAAAATATAATTTTCTGTTTTGATAGCAATTTTCTTGTTTTCTATATCAGCACAAGACCCTACATCAGTCTAGTATTTCTTCCCATTTAAAACATTCTTTTGGTTCGAATGAGTGTCAATTATGTCAAGACATGCTAGAAAACATCTGGTGTGGATCAGGTTATGGATATTTAAATTACTTTGCAGGTTATTATCTAGTCAAACATGTAGTCATGTTGATGCTAGATATGAAAATAGATATTTTGATGATCCAGCTTTGGTACAACTGGTAGACTCTGTGAGTTCACTATGCTTGCATTTGGAAAACTTCTATTTGCAATGTGAAAAAATGAGCAATAAGCCTAATTTTTAAAGCATAATCAAGACCACAAATTTGAAACTATGTGTAAAATAGACTTTAGTAAATTAAAGTTATTAGAGTTGATGATCAATTACAAGTGATTCCACATGACTTTAGAGAAATGGATGAAAAAGCTTGAAAGATTGTAGGCAAGCAGGGGCATGTTCCAAAAACTAGGGATCGACTACGACTTTGCTGAAGCCTAAAGCAAGCTGTTAAACCGTTTAAAAACGGTTTGGCAGTTCAGTTCAGTTGGGTTCGGGCTTGAGCTTCCCAAACCGGTTTGAGCTTGGTTTGGCAAGGCTCAAGCCAAATCAAATTGTTTTGGGCCAAATTGGTAAGTCAAAACCGAACCGTTGCCGATTCCCACCAAAAATTGAAGAAGCACAACCCAAGGAACAGATGGTAGCTCTATCAGTATCTAAAGGCCTCCTACTAGGTTGCCACAATGAAATGGATAGCCAAGATTATGAAAGGGGTTGAGGACATGAATGTACAAATCGTGTCCATGTCGTTAATCCGTTGCTTGGCCTGGAAACCTACATATATTATATTATATGGAACGTAATTTGAAAGACTCCACAAGATTGCATTGCAAAAAGGAAATGTTGGTAGGTTCCTCTTATAGTTTCCATAATCAAAGAACAAAGTCCCCATTTGTTTTTTAAAAATAATATGTTTTTAAGACAAGCCATGTCATATTCAAAACACCTTCAACAACCTAACTAGTTTTTGTAAAGTAGACATTGTTCTTGGAAACAAGTAGTGACGTGCATTATTTGAGACACGTGTTAGGCAAATATTTGACTTAATATTGGACCGTTGAACAATTCGTAATGCACCAATACATCGTCTCTCAACCATGTAAAAAAGAGGCTTCTAACGGAATACTTTTGGAGCTTCTTATTAGAGAATGTCGCCATAATTGACAATCTAGAACTCCAATTTGAGTTATCTTAAATATTGAAAAGATCTTTCAATAAATTTCACGTGTTTCATGTAGGTTGAGAGACAATCTTTTAGAAATATTCCTTTCGTGTCCATGAGAGAGAACACATTAACATGGGAGGAAACATCTTCAAGAGCATGAAGAACCATTGTAAGGTGAAGGCTAAAGTGTGGGATTTAACATTCCTTATGCCTAGGAATAAAGGCATTTAGAATATATATCCAGATTCCATACCTACTAACACATACATATTCTCATGGTCACATAACACTCACCATTTCAACTAAGGAATAATGGTTCAACCTGCACCTCAAATATTACTGACTCTATTCCATAAGCAATTTAATTAATCTTCGAGCCATATTAATATAGGAACATCCTTTTTATTAGAGAGGTTTTTTTCCTAGCTACTATTTCATAATTAGGTATTCACTAGTTTTTGTCTACATTCAAACATGAAAAGGTTGATATGTCCTCGTGGACTGTGGCGACGAAGTCGTATTTGGTGGAGAGCTACTTGTAACAGCACAGTAATCTCATAATACTCTATGCAAACCACGAATACGATGCATATCATCACCACACATGAAGATATCAATGCTAGATGTAACCAAGGGAAGGGGATGACTCTAAATGAAAACTTCCGCATATTCGCACAACTTTAGTGATTAGAGATTACGTTTGAACTTTTATAGATATGCATTGCGACATGAGGGGTGAGGCGTTGAAGCCTCGACCCGTGATGTGAAACAATCAAAATGCACAAATGGCCCCTAGATGTCAAAATGCACTATGGCCCACGGTCTGGAATGATCAAAATGCACCACGACCCACAATGTGAAATGATAAAAAAAAATGCACCACAACCCGCAAGGGTGAAACGATCGAAATGCGCCATGCTCGGGTGTGTCATATCGGATTGATATATGTAGCTTAGGTTATTGGTTGACACTTGGGGGGCCAAGGTAATTGCTTGGTGGCTCTTGACCATTTTGATGACCTAAATTTGGACTGTTTATCATGAAACGATGATCCATCCTCCTTCTCCTCTTTGGTTGCATGCAGAATCAATCTCCCTCCACCTGGCAAGCGAAGAATATGCAGCCCCCCCCTTTCCTTTCCATCAGATTCTTCTGCAACAATCAGTCACACAGAAGAAGGCGATGCAGTTTTAGAAAATAGAAAGAAAAAACATTATGTTACCATTTCATTGAATAACTGTTGCAGAGTTCACTCAAATCCTTCCATCCCCGACACCTCGGTAAATCTATCATCTACAAATTCTCCCCCCCTGCTCTTAGTGTTTTTGATTTTGATCTCAGAGAAACCTCCCAATCTCATCCAAGATTATGGCCACGCAAGCTCGGGAGCAGGCTCGACAGATGGGCGGAAAGGCCCAAGAGATGGGCGGGCAAGCCCGCGAGCAAGCGCAGGGCATGTTCCAGAAATTGAAGCAGCGCGGCCCCGGTCCCGCGGGCTGGGTGGCCCTAGTGGCCCTGGCCGGCGCCCTCGTGATCGGATCGGGGATCGTCCTCACCCTCCTCTCCCCGATCCTCCTCTTCTTCAGCCCCATCCTCGTTCCCGCGGGCATCGTGCTCTTCTTGTGCACGGCCGGCATTGTGACTGCAGGCGGCGCTGGCCTGGCCACCCTGTCGGCCGTCTCGTGGCTCTACCGATATGTCAAGGGTAAGCATCCTCGCGGGTCGGATCAACTCGACCAGGTCATGGGCCGTGTCCATGAGACCACCGAACACATGAAGCACCGCGCTAGGGACATGACCGGACAAATACCAACACCCACCGGTGCTTAAAAGTGAAACGCTGTTAATCATCAATCATTTCCACATATTATATGATAGTTTGGGCATGCATCAATCTTCCAGTGATATATATATATATATATTCAGAACACTATTATTAGGGATAGGGATATGGTAGTCATATTAGTGCATCTCTGCATTTCCATGTAATACCTCTTGCATTCAATGGAGTAAAAGATTACAATTCGATCAGCTTAGTGCCTGTGTAATAGTGAATATAAACATTTTACCGATGATGGAGCGATGTGTTGTGAGTCACCTCCGGTCTATACCCCGTTTGTTTCAGGGAATAATTGTAAGATTAGTATTAGAAAAGCTCCTTCCCATCTTTAAGTTTTTAGACCAGTCAAAAATGTTACATATGAACTCTCGTGTACCTATCTGATGTAGTAATTTATGTTTCGTTTAAATCCAAATTCGCCAGACAAGAGTTATTGTGGTTGGTTTGATGATCAAAATAATGTAGCTCAAAATGTGTGTTAATTTAATGCATGCATCACATGAATCATGGATGTCTACACTTCATTTTTAAATAATTTAAGATCATGCCACGTGATTTTGAATGGGCGTATATTCAAAGTTGGAAAATTTGAACCCTAAATCCATTTATGCACAGAATTTATGAATTATATCAAGGCTATTGAAAATGGATAATTGTCTTGGGGTGATTTAGAAGGCAAATAAGTGGACAATGTAGAAGTTAATTATTATGTAGAAACTGGAGAATTTCATGTATATGATGACCAAGAAAATATAACAAACTGTTAATTCTTGTTTCAAACTAACACAAACATAACATACATCAGTTTATATAAAGTTTAGTAGCGAGAAGTTACGAAAAGCAAAAAATATGAGATGAAAAGTATTTAACATTCAATGATTTCCTTGTAGAAAAGCTCACAAATGCAACATTTTTTCATAGAGGACACCAAAAAATGTAGGTGCCTACAATATTAGTATTAACCATCCTGTTCTTAAGGTTTGCCATGATAATCTTTTGATCCATTAGTTACTCTGCATTTAAAATGACACATACTAATGCACACGCGAGCATGCAAATACATACAACATTGAAATATCTTGGCAAAGTTTGACCACAATTTGAATTAAATCTATCAACTCCACCCCCTCAAAAACACATCATGTTTTGTCTCATGAACTTAGGAACATGCCATAATTATAATTTTGGAATTCCATGTCCTATAATTAACTCGAAATCTAACTGCAACCCTATCGGAAGCAAATTTAAGGCGTTACTCTCTTTTTTTCAAATGCTTAAATCTTATCATCCATCTCTTTGTACAGCTTAAATCTTGTCATACATCTCTTTGTACAAATATATATTCTCATTAAAATTAAATATAGAAAACGAGCCCATGATGCCTCCTGAGTCCTGTATAAAGAACTATCAATACATGAGAGAGCGTTGATGTGAATGAGGAAATGTAAATAAGTTAGTTTTGAAACCTACAAGTTCGCCAGAGACCTGACAAATTGCATATCATCATCACAACCATCTATTCAATTCACCTTTTCTGTAGCCCAAGATAAAGGAGGCTATGATAGATGGATCAAATTTTGGGATGCACAGGCAAAATAAGAAGATAATTAAAAGATACAGTACTTAAACAAGGTTTAAAAAAAATATGGCAAATGGGGTAGATGTGGTGACTCTCAGTCTCTACCATCAGTTAATTTATAATTAGCGCTACATTGTTGGGCATTAGCACTAATGAATTATATTTACCATCAATTAATTTATAATTAGCAGAGTGAATGGCACAGAGGGTTACCAGATTATGGGGAATTATGAAGCCCACAATGTGGTGGCTAGCAGTGTATAGATAGAGATGGGTTGCATTCTCATCTTCCATTTAGAGCTATGGTGTTTATGAATGGATGGTCATGAGTGGATATAGTTGTCTGAAGTTTATTTCTTTTGTATCACTAGAAAAACAGTACCCATTGCTTCATTTATATTTACTGACCCACCCGGTGCCTTCCTATTTGAGACATAATTTTGTGATGCAAAAGACATATTAGGCAATTGGAAGTTGGCTGGCTAGTTTGGCAGTTCATTGATCTCGAAAATGTTATAATACAGGAGGTAAGATGGTATTATAATAGCATATTCTCCTTTTGGCTTTGGTCTTTTTCATCAGATAGTGATCCTAAAGTCGATACAAAATCTCCATTGACAATACTAAGGTCGTCTTATCTGTAAGTTCAAATGACAAATAAAATAAAAAATCGTTGAAACAGGGTCTTCGAAAGGTCGATTATAACGTTTGGAAGCTCGTAAAACTCTTCTGAAGCATTGAGCTGGACTCATCATACAATGATTTGCACCTTTCATGACAAGTCAGAGCCTTCCTATTACATGATACCTTACTCATCATGATGAAGCAATATTTGGTATTTGGTATAACTTTGTGTTTCATGACAAAATCAGACCCTTCCTATTACATGATACCTTACTCATCATGATGAAGCAATATTTGGTATTTGGTATAACTGTGTTGTGATGTTTCTAATTAGGAATGCATGTAATTGTGATGAGTCAAAAACACTTTTCTCATCACTAACACCTCCTCGAAACACTAACTTACATGCCGACACACAACCTTAACAAAACTACAGTTCAAATTGACAGTAACAAAATTCGGTCTGAACAAATCAGAAGTACATGAGTCTGACTCTGTATAAAAATATAATATGAAAATAGTTTCTTTTTCAAGGCAGTATTTCATTCATGTGTATTAAAATAGTATAATTGTCACAAGTTTCTCATAAAGTACTTGGATATAGTGAGCTCTGCAAAATTGATTTGTCAAAGTACATTATCAACAGCTTAATTATATATGTTGTATCATCATCACCATCATCCAGAAATCATTTGATCGATAGAGATGAGGAGATATTTATCAACGCATAATACCGGATTTCTACACCGTATCTTCCGATGAATTTTAGCACAACTTGCTTGGCTTTTGTTTTTATGCAATTGTGGGCATCGGTATTTGTCCGACCACATCCTTGCCTTTATGCTCGAGATGCTCGGCGATTTCATGGACACGATCCATGACATGTTCCAGCTTGTCCGATCCACGGGGATGTTTACCTTTGTAGTAGCGGTAGAGCCAGAGGGCAGCGAGGAGGGCAGCCAACCCGGTGCCGCCAGCTGTCACGATGCCAGCCGTGCATAGGAAGAGCACGATGCCAACCGGGACAAGGATGGGGCTGAAGAAGAGGAGGACGGGGGCGAGAAGGGTGAGGACAATAGCCGACACCACGGCCAGCGTACCCCCGAGGCCGATGATGGCGACCCATCCAACTGGCCCGGGGCTATGTTTCTTCAATTTCCAGAAGATACCCTCCGCTTGGTCGCGCGCTTGCCCTCCCATCTCATGGGCCTTCCCCACCGCTTGTCGGGCTTGGTCGCGAGCTTGCTCCGCCATTTCCGGCAATCGATAACAATTCCTAAGCTCAGGAGGGAACAGAAAGGGAATTAATGATGTTCTGAACAGGTGTGATTATCAAGGTGATTAGCCTGAGATATCAATCAAGCGACCCAAATGGCCTTTTTATACATGGAAGTTAATTAATTCTCTTGCATGCTTCCTGAATCTCTCTCTTAAACACGTGGCACTCAATTGCTCCTTCACTCTTCTCCATGGCTCTTTTTCTCAAAAATTGGCAGTACTACATGTGAAACCAAGGCATTCCCCAAGGAACCCGACGTCACTTATCTGGTTAAGAATGAAATACGGTATTAATTTCAACCCAAATCATGTCAAGCTTATACAAATCTATAGCAATGCCTATCCAATCCTACATATACATAATGCCAACTGAATATGCACATAATTCAGTTGTCATCCCTCTTTTGATATAATTACTAAGTAAAATAGGGGGGACATTTTAATGCTACTGAAATCTACATGTAAATCAACATTAGATAGAAGGGGGCTCTCCTTGTATGGGACATACATGGAAGTACACATAGAAGTGAGGATCAATCTAGTAACAAATGGAAGAGTGAGTGGGATATCAAAAGTATTCACTTCATTACCGCAAGATATCCCTGGTCGTTAAGTCACTGAAAAACTTTTACATAACAGTCTCATGGAGTGTGTGCTCGCACACAAATGTGTGTGATTGATCTTGTTATCTCAACCACATCCCTAAAGCTTAATAGTGTCATACTATCAACATGCTGATGTGTTTGGTTTTCCTTCACTCAAGCTCAACAAATCAAGGAGACTATGGCCAAACATCGTCAAAAAAGGTTCAAGCTTGTCTACTCTGAGCAGTTTGATGAAGGTATTTATCGTTTGGCGACCAATTCAAATATGCTAGAGATCGGCATGTCCCGCTACAATCCTCTCCTTAACGTAAAGATAGTACACCTCCATGTGCTTCATTTGTGGCAATTTGATGTTGTCAAGCTTGTCACAATGGATTTGCACTAGGTTGTCAACATGGGATTTGCACTAGATTCTCTTGAGCAACAACTATCCATTTAGCCAATGGATTAATTTTATCCTTAGTACAATAGTGAATCATCTTCTACATTATTATTAATCAATGATTCACATTGGACATGCAAATTATGGTGTCATGTTCTATATTGTGACTCTATGAAGTTGTGAAAGTTCTAATATCCTTGTAGACCTACTTGATCTTTACGATGTCAATACCACCAAACTAAATAACTAGGTGGTGTAATTGAAAAGAAAGAATGTTATACAACAAATTATGGCAATGACACATGAATGTCAAATTTTCTTGGATGCCCCAGTTTCCTCAAAAATCTATGAATATGGATTCTTTTTTATTATTCCTTTTATTAAAGTGAGGAGTAACTAATATTTTGCAAAATTTGGCAAACCACATAACTTAGTAACTTCTGTTTTACTACGGTAACCCTATAACCAATGTGACTTGGGGTTCAGAAGACAATGCCTCAAGAAAAGCAGAGGATGATGATTGTTTGATGAAGGCTAATCATTGGCTTCAGCTCCATCGCATTTGCATGTAATGCCATCAAATTGGCTCATTAGTCTTTAGCATGTTTACAACTTCACTCCATATCTCCTGCATATGCACGGTTTGATTGGAGAAGACCTGCCTATAGCTTTGTTTCCGAAGAATCTATAGTGTTATTGGGCTGACCAATTCCAACACGACTTGAGCTTTAACATTAATGGGCATTTAGTGGATATTGTTAGCGGTGGAAAACAAGATATCTTGTGACTTTATCACCAATGTCATCCCCTCCTGATATCTATCAATCGGGGCCCACCAAGATAACCAACATACATTCCTCGACTTGAAAGTGCCTTGCACGTGGCATAATTGCAATAGTTAGCAAACCCCCTACCATATTCAACGGATCTCTAGGTAGTCCCACAGAGTGTGTCAAATTGATTCTATTGCATTGGGGTATGCTACACAATTAGGAGAGCTAAAGATCCCACGTTGCCATAGATTATAACTCTTAAGAGTGGTTGGTTACATACGGACTCAATAACATTGGCCACAACAACATGACACTAGACTCATCTTTGTAGTTACAAAGGGCCTTGATTTAATTAAAATATTCTGTGTACTTCACATGCAAGAGTATGTGGGATATTTTAAGGATCCGCTTCATTCCGTACAAGGTATTTCACATTCATTTGTTACAAGTATGACCAATGCACATGTGCCCCAAAGAGTTTGCTCACACATAGTATGGCTGAGCTTGAGTTCCTAGAAAAACCAATGCACAATTAGCAACCTCCAACACAATTCCATTGCATGTGCATGGACCCACTTATTACAAGTGTGGCCAATTACATACCCCAACGCACACAATGTTGCTGAGCTTGAGTGATCTATAGATGGAGTCTCATTTTTATCACCATTAGTAGCCTCATTAGTAGACAAACCCGATGCACCATTAGTAGCCGGCAATTTCATTGCATGTGCATAGGTTGGATATAGATCTCACTTGAATAAAACTTCCATGTATCCTTGTATGAGTAGCAAAGAGATTAAGCGGATCATAGTAGGGTACAAAAGGGCCTTTTGCGCAAGAATGCATTGAATAAAGAGACGCCTAATTATTTCTATTTCAATATTGCATATTTAGTAGATTTTCTCGTTGACCTAAGGGTTTTAAATGGGTTTTGAGCTATCAATCTCTACACAACATGCAAGTTCCTTCATTGTTTCAACCCATTTGGGTAGGGTCTCAAGGATGTTCACATGTGACAATGGTTCACCAATAGAGCTAGACACCTGGCTTTCCTTTTAATAGGAGGGATGGTGGCTTTGATAACTATGCCATTAAAGCATTCCCATGCTTCCCATTAAAGTTTGTAATATAGTTAAGGACCTATTTATATTTGATTTACTAGTTTGTACCCTTCATATTTGTTTGATGAAGGATCTGAGACACAGCTAGATATTTGTCAAGTTGGCAATGCTTCACTGTGTACATAGTGGACAATAAAATGAGTGTGTTACGTGTGTACCCATATGAAGAAATATTTGTCAAGTTGACATTGTGTACATAGTGGACAATAAAATGAGTGTGTTACGTGTGTACCCATATGAAGAAATATGCATACAACACATGTTATATATACGGATAAACATAAAGATACATACACAAACACACACACATACATAGATGTATATATGGTGGAATAAACCCCAAAAAACAATTATGGGATTCTTCAATTTGTCTCCTCTAATGAGAGAACAAAATCTAACCAATAATCAATATAATTTGAACAAGCTTTGTTTATTGTTTACAAGAGATTTACATACCAGGTCTATATGTACATACAAGAGGTGAATTTCCAAGGGCATACACAAAGTAAGAGAGGGATAAGAATTGGAATTTATCTCATGGAAGTGTCAAATACCGGTGCCTCCACAAACTGTATCATCTTCAAATGACTTCCAAAGGTCCTTTGTAACATCTGCTTATTCACACAAACTATGCCAATTAGTAGTTACTTACATAACATCTTTCATAACTCTACAAATGTTGCATCCCTAGAAATCCGGATTGGCCCCCATAATGCCCAGCCTTAACTGTCCTCAGTATGTGTTCATATGCCAGATGTCCAATCCTTTATTATAATGGTTCAACTTATTTGGATGTATAAACCGTGTAACAAAAGATAAGGAACAGAAAATGTAGATATAAAGAGTGTCCTGCAAGAGAGTTTACCATGCTTCATTGTTAGTGAGGGAGTGGGTTCATTCAAGACACCGACAACTTTAGCCGGAGTACCCGCAACCATACTGCAAAAACTCAAACAGTTGCATTTCAATATACAAGGAGTAAATTTCAATGCTGATCTTTCCCATGCTTACAAAAGCAGCTTCAATGCACTCAGAAAAAACCAACAAAGCCCATGAAAATTTATACAAACATTGTTATGCGCTAAAAAACATAATGAGCAAGAAACTGTTTTGATATGCTGAATAACAAACAGAAACATTTATTTAATTGTGGTGTAGATTTGAGCTTATTTGTGAGTTTCCATGTCTGAAGCAATGGATCTTCATGTAACATTCATATTTTAGAATTGAGGTCTTTAAAGTAGAATAGTTATTGACCATTTTCTCCAGAAGATAGAAATGCATCTTTTCCATCACAACTGTAGTTACTAATATTAATGCTTTTCTCCTACAGAAATGCCTTCTAAAATTCATTGTAGGTTCAACAACTTACTATCTTTATGATAAGACAATGTAAGGAACAGTTACCTATGAGGTGGGACGTCTTTTAGAACCAATGAGCCTGCTGCAACCATTGCACCATGACCCACTTTTATGTTTCCAAGGATTGTTGCACCAGCCCCAATCAGAACACCTTCACCAATTTTCGGGTGTCTATCACCAGCTACCTTTCCAGTGCCCCCAAGTGTTACACCCTAAAGGGAAAAAAACAGAAAACATGTTAAGAAAATCATGAATGCAAATCGTGATCCATAGAAACAACAAACCAAAGTTTGGGGGAATTTGGCAGAGTGGCTTGGGTATTTAGTTTATACACCATAGGTTGGTGACCATAAATGTCAATTAAATCCCATAAAGACAAAAGGAAACAAAACCTCAGATTGAGGAATTCTTTTTAGTTGTTCGGCCCTTCAATTATAAAAGTTCATAATTCCTCAGGATCAACTCCCAGCCCCAACCATTGGTTGCCATAAATGCAATTGAAGCCCCATTAAGATTAAAAAAGACCTAACTATCCTCTTCAACATGAACACATGGTGATTTCAAACCTGCAACATAGACACTCGATCACCAACAACAGCTGTTTCTCCAATCACAACTCCTGTGCCGTGATCCAGTAAAATTGCTTTCCCAATTCTGGCAGCTGAAGTGACAAAAATGCAGTTAGGTAACCAACCACAAATAGTATGTATGCCAAAAAGAATATAACTATTCTGTGGAGATCTCCTTCCAGTTATTCATTTTTCTTTCCAAATATGGGAATACTCATAAACTAAAGTTTCTTGTTCCTTTCAAAATGTGGCAAAACTCAAAATACGGTACTACCACCCATGTAGAACATATAATCTTGCTTGCTTACCGGGGTGGATGTCCACAGCAAACACCTGCACAAAACAGTTCAGGAAACCATCCTTGGATCAGCCAGTGTAATAATGTTTTTGAGGTTAATGTTATCACAAAATACCTCACTACATTATGACAAACTTAAGACCTTAAATAAACTTACAAATCTCTCCAGATAAAACCAAATCAAATGAAAAGAGGAACATGCAAACTTCTTGGATGAAATTTTACAAAACCAGCAGTCCTGAAGTTGCAAACAAGTGCAGAAGTTCTGAGGTAGCAAATAGTTGGAAACATTTATATGCAGCTTCGTTACAGGTACTATTTCAAACTCTAGTTTCATATAAATGTTTCATCAATCGGTTATTTCTAAAGAAAAAACACAAAAATTTCTTAAGTTATGGAATTCAAAAACCAAAACAAATAGTCTTCTAGTCTCTAAAGTCTAGACTCTAGGTCATTTAATATAAGTACATACCTTCTGGATTATAACTTCCTAGAAACACTATAATCTTTATTTAACTGCAGCTTGCAGCCTACTCCTTTGGGCTTCAATTTTGAGATTTAATGCTAAGGTTATGTACATTCTACTTTTTAACGCACCATGACCTGTTGTATCGCTACCATAAGGTAGATGGATTACACCTCTGTGATACACACCAGAAGAACTCGTTCATATAAGAGCCTTTTGTTGTCAACTCTCTTTTATTTACGTCCATGATATGAAAAAGGTTATATATTACTGTAAGTTAGTGCTGATCCAGCATGTGCAGAAGATCCCAAGTCTTTAATTAACATCTCCAAGGCAATTGATTGGTTTGTTCAGCTCATGTTGAGAAAGCCATGAGATAAGGCTTCTTTGAACTTTGGAGAATCGTACTAAGTTTCTTTATGGCATTTACCATCCTTTGCTAGCATCAATAACGAAAGCTTCAACCACTTAGTCACCCTACTGCATGTTTCAATCTTTCTATCGTGTAGTTCTTCATGAATGGGAGGATATCTTCTCCATGAATATTGACTTTTTATATATGTTGATCCCCCTTTCTACCTGAGCAATATCAGTATGACGAGAGGTTGGATGAACCAATATTCAGCTCCATGATAGGAATGAAGACGGGAGCGGAATATCTTCTACATTAGTATCTCATCATGACAACATCACATAAAAGATATTGCTATGTCTCATCATGAACTTTAGTGTTGTATACATCACCTTTCATCCCTCTGATATTGTTCCGATAAAGAAAATATAGCTATGCTTTAGCAACCACTAAAAGAAAAAGTACAAGGTCACGTATGGAGAACTATTAGACGGAAATATCTCAATGTGCCAAGAAAACCCAAGGGATTGAAAAGGCATGCATGGATGCTTTCAGAATGGTACATAAAGTACAGAACAAATGGACACCATCAGATAGCAACTTACTATGACTCTCAACTTCCCCTTGTTTCGTGCATTTTTACAATGCGAGTCAAATCACACCTTGCAGCATCCGTAAGGAAGTTAAAGCAGCAAGTGCTCTTTGGATCTAGAACATCCAATGGGGATTTAGCTTTAAATTGGTCTATCATATTTATGATGAGTTACAGAGATTGTTTTGGCCAATCATAAAAGATATTATAACTTTCTTTTTCTGTCTTCGTCCTTTCTTTCTTTCTGTTGTCTGTATAAGAAGCATAAAAAATTTACTAGTTGTCTGTAATCTCTGTGCCATATTGTCGCTGTAAATTAAAATATAGAGTGACCAGATTGCATGTTTCTAGTCTATGCCCCAAGTTGCAGTGCATCTATCATGACTGACTCAAAGGATTGAGGATGAAGGCAACAGCTAAGAAAACCTTTCACCATTGCATAAATCTCGAATCACAAAATCTATCATCAGATCCAGATCCCCACATGATATCTAAATCACTTATATGACTATATCCTCTCCATAGATATGTCTTTGAGGTGGTGAAAAAGTTCATACTTGATTTGATTCTGTTGTGATTTAAAGAAGGTTGCGTAGCTATGATAATGGTGAGAAGCTCCTGAAAACAGAATACATCGAGAATGCAACCTCAATACCTCAATAACATCAACAAATTAGATTGCTATGAAAATTTCATATGATTATTACATCAAACTCATACTTTGCATCATTCATATTCATAAGGGACCAATTGACAATCTATAAACCAAAATGAAATGAAACTAGATGAAGGTGATAATACAGGGCCCCAAAACATAAATCTATACGCAAATTAAAGAAAGATTAGATGTTAAGGCCAAAAACAAAAAAATTACTGAAAAACGTTTATGTTTTCCGGACACCCATTTATGCAGGACATTGTTAAGACAAACCCAAACACTAAACGATAAGATATGTTTGCAACTATTTTGCATATACTAAATATGCCTTCATGTATTAAACAAGCATACCTCACTGATACGGCTCTGTAAAGCCAATGCCAAGATTAATTGTCCACGATTCCACAGGGCATGTGCGACACGATATGACTGCACAGCATGATATCCCTAAAAGAGAATAACATAGTTAAAGAAAGTAGATTCATAAACAAAAGCATTCTTGCTTATGAAATAATAAGAAATTATATAGAAAGAATCTGAAACATCAATAGAAATTTCTCAACATCAGAAGGCAATTTCTAATCTAATTCCTACTAATAAAAGAGTGATCTAACAAAAAGCAATATATGCTAACCGATTGCAACCTATGGATCAGATTTCCAAAACATTGAACTTTTGATAACATGTTTCTTCAACTTCAATTCAATAAAAAAGCACAAAAGAAGGAATACATTGGCGAGGTAATATTAATAGTAAGCAATACTAATATGTATTAACAATGTCTATTAAGAAGTCACATATCATCTCCATATCCATTAACCCAAAATACAAACATGTATATATATTAAAATATGCTGTGTTGTGCTAAACCCCCAGCCTAGGAAAGAAAGAAAGAAAGTTCATTGTCACATGAGATAAAGAGAATAAATCTTAAATTTCTCAAAGTGCCAAACACCACATTTCTGACCTCCTTTACACAAACACTAAAGCTGGTTAACACAAGATGTTTCTTGCACAAAGTGTGAGTAATCAAGATCAGAAGTCAGCAACTTAATAGACTACAGCAGCCAGGAAAGTATCGTCACCAACTAAATCTCTTTCAAAAATGGATTTTATTCCACAGTTCCAAGTTTTGGAATGTGAAATTAGTTTAGAAAGGCTAAGTGATAGATCAATGAAATTCAACAAATTGACCAGAATGTTCATTGAATGCATAACATTACATTTGTCAGATCCTACAGGAGAAAGGGTAAGAGAAATATAAATGAGATTCAACACATTGACAATGTGGTTATTGAATGTATAACGTTGGAGTACTCAGACCCTACAAGTGAGGCAGCTGGAACTCTTCTTTATCTTTGAATTCTAGGAGACGATAAATATATTAACCATAATATATATTGAATGCATAACATTGTATTGTCAGATGCAACACATGAGGCAGCTACACTTCTTAGATTTGAATTCTCGGAGATGATTTGAGATGCTTTTAAATCACTGTTCTAAAAGTGTGGTCCAGGCCTCATATACATTTAAAGAGTTGGCAGCAGGACATATTTTGTTAGCAGGATTAGATTATGGACATGCTTTAATAGATTATGGAAGCTAATAGAAACAAACAAATGGAGAGTACTTGGGCCTACTGCAAATAAACTATACAGAGCAAATTTTCAGAAAAAGTTAATCATTGATTAACTAAATATTTCATGTCCCGATGTTATCCACTTCACAAGTACATGACTTTGAGATATCAATATCCCAAGATGCTAGTATGTCTCTTTCACAAAACTTCATGCAAAGCTCACTAAATTCTCTATTATTAATGAGGACTACATTCATGATCTCCAGGCAAAACATGTATGAGATGAGCTGGCTGCCAAGAAAATTATATCAATGAAATGTTGAGACAATTCAGTCAGCTAAGTTATTAATGAGATGATTTGGTACAGAAAGACACATCTGGACATGGCTATACTTTTTCTAGCTCTAGGAAAGGTCATTTCTCAGCACTATACCAAGAAGCTATAATATGTGAGTCAATAATCCATAATTATAAAAAGTAGGTGGCTTATGCAAAACAACTGTTCTTATTATTGTAGCTCTTTAGACAAAACAAAATTAAGAACAATGATAGATTCTATTATTTTAAGAATTCCCTGTAATTTGCATAGAACTGCATAGCGGTCTTTAATTCAAGCACGTTCATTCAAGAATCTCTCAAAAAACAGTATTCTAAATTTATGGATTCAACAAACATTGCATGATTATGTTGAAAGTCTCTGACGGATGCTACCAAACCATAAAATGCTATGAAAAACGAGTGGTTAGAATAAGAACCTTCAAATACAGAAGAGCGCTGCTATAAGATCTGCAAGAAGGATCACGATCCTTCACAGCCTGTGACATGTTAGAAAACTCAATGCATAAGCTGCTCCAAACAAATGTTTTTTGACAATTAAATATAAGCTAAAGAATATTACCTGGACATCCAAGCGTATTGCTTGTTGGATGTTTGTGTCAATCATAAAAACATCATCGAAAACATCCATCAACTGTGTAGCTAATAAGGTAGCATTTTTCAGCCTGTTTGCAAGAACGAACCCGAGAGAGCGTTCAAAGCAAGAATGTGCCAAAATGCTAGCATATAAGAAGCTACTCAGCAATGGCTCTCGTTCAGCCTTGAATCAACAGAAAAGAGAGCACTGATATTTCAGATACAGAATGAAGATAGACATCTTAATTGCATATATCAAAAACATAGAAATAAATACCTCTAGCCGAGCTTCAGCCCGTATGGCAGCCCATATTGGATCATCAGCTATTAGGTCTTTCAGCTTCTTTCCCATCACCGAGGTTGTACCCAAAGAGTTTATACCGAATGAGACAAGTGAGGAAGCGTTTGTGAAAGAATTCACATGCGATTCCATTGCTGAGGCAGCTGCAGCTGCAGCTGCCCTTGCTGCAGCCACACCATGAGCTCCAAGACCTTCAACACTTCTGTTCAGAAGAGTGTCTTCTTCCCCATTCTGGTGAAGCTCGTGGTCTTTGCTGCGCATATATGAAGGGAAAACACTCCTCCAAAGACTATCCGTATCCGACGATGTCGATGGAGTTGCTTCATTCTTCTTGTCCCTTCTCATATTTACATCATCTCTGTCTTCCTCAACTTTCCCTTGATACCTTATCACATTCTTCTTCTTGTCCTCGTTTGGCTGCAGATTCTGGAAACCCTCAAAACTTGTGTAGCTTTTATCTACATAGTTCTTATTATCAGCTTTACCCAGGGGACCATGAACCTTCTCAGAAGCTGTGTTCGCAGGACAAGTTATAGGTATAAAAGATGTACAATTTGATGGAAAAACGTGGTTTCACAGATGGGTTATCCATACATATATCAGCAAAATCGCCTGTTTCAGAAATCCTTTACATGTGCAAAACAATGGAACAGATGTGTTGAATGGATATGTGTAGATATAAGCATTAGCCTCAGATGAGTTTCATGTATGTGAACATACTTATATGAAAAATGCAATATTTCTATTTTCACATATGGGTCATATGAACATACATACACTTGAAACAACACTCAGTTATACGTACACACATATGCTTACAAGAAAAATGCAATATTTTCCTACTTCGATTGATGGATTGTTGTCAAACTAAGGATATGATTCACAAGTGAAAAACAGTATTTCTTCACAAATTCACAGATATAACAAAGAACCAATTAAGAAACAAAAAAAAAAAAACAATTCAAAATGACGATCACGGAAAAAAATTACCTGAGGAACCATTGTGTTCAGGATCTGGTAAGGTGGACCCATTGATGTTGTCTTTGACAGAGAATATCAGATGGGTTCCTTTCTTCCACTGACATTTATCTTTTCTTATCGAAGGAAACCCCACCTGAGGTTTAGCACTCGAGTTTTGGTTAGGCGGAGATGCGATAAAACTCTGATGATGATGACGATGACGATGATGACCTTGTGTAAGAGGCTGAACCCTAGAAACAGAGCTTCCTTGAGCCATGTCTATCCTGCACAAATCTATGCTTCTCAAAGCTTATGCTAAAAATATCAAAATCAAAAGTTCAATCCCTACTGATTGAGACCAAATTTATAAAAGCCTATAAAAGAGTGTCTCATGGGTTTCTCTTTCTTGCGGCTTTTCTAGCGAATGAGTGGGAATAAAAAAAGAAAGCTCAAAAGTTTTGATTGGAATTGGCCTTTCATCAGCGGAGGGAGTGTCGAATACAAATCATAAAGAGATACTGTAGATTTGTGCACCATGATCGATAGAAATTTGGAATTTGTTGTAACTTTACATTGGAACTGTTTATTTGCTCATTTTGTATGGTAGTGTTTGATGGCGTCAGTGTTGTGTGTGCTAATGTTATTACCTACGCAACGTTATTTAGGTTAGTTGTTGGAGGGTAAGAGCTTTGAGAAGGTCAAACTCTAAGAGGTTTAATATATTAGACCCATGCGCCTTTGCATTTTTGCGAGGAATAGAGTGTGCGCATGTAAGGTAGTGGACAATGATGTACATGGGAAAGGCAAGGCCGTACCTTAATCTTTAGCGTAACCAGTAGCTTTCTTTTTGTAGAATAAAGCACAAATGCATCCATTGTGGGATGGGGTGGGGTGGGGAGAGGGGGATCCCCACCAACCACGTCGGATTTGTCAATTTCATATCTCCCTACTTGCCTCATTATTTGTACAATCATTATTCCTTATCATTGTTACAGTCAATTGATTGAGTAGTTGTGATTAGATTGTCAATGAACATTGATTGAGACTCATTTTAATATTGAAGTGAACCAGATATGTGGTGTTCCCTACGATCACCTCTACTGATATTTGATTGTGCATTGGCATTTTCAACCATGTTTGGGAGTGAACAAAAACTCTAAAGAGTTTTATAATGAACAAAACATCAAAACCCATCACCAAAGACTTGAAACCATGACCATAATGTGTATATGTATGATGACCACATCAATATTTACCTAAGCATGCAAAACCAAAGGCAAGGGTTTCATATTGTGATTCATCATAACTTACTATCTTGTTTAGATTCTATGCCTAATATTGACAACACAAATGGATTAGTCTTTAATACCTCTTAAAACCTACAATTTGCCTTGCAAATAAGGAAATGTGTGACACATAGAACATTTGCAAAGAAGTAGACCTAAAAATTCCTTATTCTCATCGTATACTAATTTTAATTATTAATCCATGCACACACCCCAAAGAGCATTTTTGTTCTTTTAGTACTAGTTTTGGAGATGGTATAATCAATGTTTACCAAGGGAAAGTTGCCAAACCATGCATGTACATTAATAAATTTACAAAGGTATGTGTGTTATTCTCAAACCTACCAAACATACTTAATCAAAACCCAATCATATGAAATTTATAATATATTAATAGAGCACATAATTGAAGGGTATTAAAATACATAGAAAAGTGTCTGGTTATTTGTAACATCTATTGAATAGCACTTCTAAGTTTCTAACCATGATTAATAATTAATGTTTGAACCCATTTTTTTACATAAATCGCATTGTGTGCACACCCACTTTCCTCTTTGAACCATAACTAACAAATTAGCTTCTAACTAATCATCCTATTTACAAAACCGATTTCCTAATCATTGCCTAAGATATCATTACGTTATGAGACTTAATTCTCATGCAATTAGGTGTCTCTAACTTTGGTCAAGCATATTTTGAAAATAAGCATATTCTGGTAAATTTTGAAAAATGAGGGAGCAATACTAAAGCCTAGTTATGTGTCTGGCCATAGCATTCTGAATCATCATGCATAATGGAGTCAGCCTTACTAATTATAACATGAAAATGAACCTATAACCTCTTTCATTCTAATTATTTGCTGCCAACGCAAATGATTCTTGAAGCCAGTTATTGCAAAACCTGAAAACCTACGATTCAATTCAACCAATCAAAAAGCTTTGTCAGTTTGTATCATTAGGATTATCGAATGGTGTATTCATTACCAAACGGATATACATAACTCTTGTTCTAAATTTCCCAGCTTTGCAGTCAGATCTATACAAAGGTACAAGCGAACAGTACAGAATTACTTCTGTTGGAATTTAGTTGGGGATCAACCATTGTTCTTATTCTTCATACTTTACATATCTCCACGAAACATGGTTCACAAGAAGAATCTATAAATGGCAGTGTAATGACATCATGATCGGACATTTGCAAGGCGTGCTCGTAATGTTTCTAGTTCTTCTTCATCATCGGCTCCTTCTGCGATGGGCTCTTCCTGGAATTCCACCATATTCATATCCATTCATTGTTAATAGAATGTGTTCAGTTCCATCTCAATCAATTAAAATGAAGTTGGCAGATATGCACCTGTTCTTGCTCTGTAGTTGATGGTGGCTTCACTCTCTCCCTTCGTGATGTTGCAGGTAGTTGAGCTATCGTTTCACCTGCTACTTCAGACAAGACCTTATCCACTTCCTCTTCGATTTCATCTTCTATATCATCTGTGTCGAGGACTGAGTCTAATGTCTCAGCAACAAATTCTTCCATTACTCCTGCCTTCAAATTACAGTGTTTATCAAAACCCATTTGATATCTTACAGTTGGCTAATCATAATAAAATAAAATCATTCAATCCTTCCGAAGGACCAAACAAGATTAATTAAAGTGAGTTAAAATAAATGTTCATTAACATTGTCTAAACATAATTCTCAATTAAATCACATTAGTACCTTTGTCATTTCTTTGGTGAACTCCTGCATTGTAGCTGACATTTCAGGAACCTTCATCAGACCATTCACAAGCTTCATTACCTCAGAACTCTTGGATAAATGTCCTACTACCCTTGAAGTTGCTGCAATCATGCCGTGCTATTGTTGGGAATATTGATAATAAAATGTGCACCATCTCATACTCACAACTACATTCACTTCTCTTACCAACAGTTTCACCAAGGTGCATGGAAATTGAGTTTAGCTGTGCTCTATTCTCATAGAGTCGCGTGATGACTCGCTTTGATCTCACAATTTCTTTAGCTAAAGACTGCCATCCAAAGAAATCTTTATTACAGAACTTCCCACTTTCTAAAAAGATTTCAAGTAAAAGAAAACATCAGCAATATGAACTTGATCTGACTTCAATAATATATGTTTTAGTGCAATAAACCAAAACCCATGAAAATAAAAAGGATAAATTGTTCTTTAATCAACATTCATTTTGCCATTTCCTTCAAGAGGGAAGTGGAAAATAGAGGAAAAAGCAAAGAGTGAAAGTAAGTGTTACAGAGAGCCCTCAGACCCAGCCAATCCAGAAACAAACCAAAGGAATACCTTCAGTTAGATTCTTCTAAGGAAACGATGTTTGCATAAATCCATAACATACTCAGGGTTCATCCATACATATTCTGGTTCTAAAGGACAAAAACGTTCATACAGCCAAAAAAATTCCAGTACTACTGGGGATTATGTATCATGGTAAAAAGATGATACATTGTAATTGCTTCAAATTTTTATTTATATTGATTATGAAACCACATGTATCCAGGAGTTATATGGTCTGGGACAAAAAGCTAAGGCATCAGAGAGAGAATACAAAATTTTTGATGCAAGCAACATCTTTGTTAAGAAGACAAAGAGAAACATCAACCGTGTTTGAAGAGGTAATTTTTTGTCTATAAACTTTGGTGACCTATTATCACCAGCCCATCAGCATTCCCATATGATCTGCAACACGGTGTCTCCTGAAGGGGGACTATTTTGACTATCCATTTATTGATATTATCAATGTTATGTTCCTCTTCTACAAGAGACATTCACTTTGAACTGGTTTCTGAGACAGACAAGGTATGACAAATGTTGCATATCGTGTTCAGAATAAAATGTAGAGTTGAAGTACATAATACACATTACCTCGGTGCTACAGACGAACACCTGCATGTGGAGCCATCACAAGCTGTATAGTGAGCAAGTTTGTTGCGCCCATTTGCATTAGCATGTGTGAGCATAAGTGATGGGGCTCAAGGGGATTGGTGACGTGTAAAAGATAAAGCATAAAGAATCAGATAGGGTTTCCATCTAGTGGCGAACAAGACTCATCCATGCACAATGTAGCCCACCTGTAAAAGAGGAGTAGCCACGCTCTAGCAAGTATATGGTTGGGTGAAGTACCCTTCCTCAGCAATGAGTTTGGCATTAAAACTTCCAAAACCTGTTTTCTCTAATTCTCTTATTCCCCTATTTCAATACATCCTCCTCCTCTTCACATAGACATAAACGTTGCTTCTGATGAAGATGACTCACTTTGGATGATGTATCTTCTCCAAAGGAAAAAAAATTGTTTATTCATGGTTCTACTCCACTGTTTCTTCATCAGATGTACAAGTGCTTCCAGCACGGCAGGATCTAACAAAATTAGATGCTTTAACAGCAAATCTTTGACAGGGTGGTGCAATTTTTTAAGTTCACTTTCATGCTTCACATTAAATCCACTCCTGTAAGGCCAAACTCAGTGGAAGATGTAGAACTGAATTCATTGAATGCAAAAAAACGGAGTCCAGATTTTCTTTACCATGTCAATTAACAATAGGGTCTGTTTTCATGCGCCATAGAAGACAGTGCCACACCATACGTCACAACTCATTCACTCGATAGACAAACTGGCTGAAACTAATTGGGACCACTAAAGAAATCTCACCGATTACTCTCAGATTACACCCAGCCAGTTAACCAACCTCTTGTAGCAAACTCATAAATTCCAGACTTTCCTTTCACTCTAGTTTCCCACACAAGTTCTCTCACTATCACGAGACTATTACTATTTATTTTCAGCAGTTTCCCACGAGGCTTTTCACCCTCTCGTATATTGTGTATTGTCTATGCCATTTTGAGCAATAATACAACTTCAGTTACTTCTTTGTTGGGTTAGGGTTGATAATTTATCGTCACTCATAAAGTTGTTAATTTCTGGGACGATTCATTTCTTTCCCGTGAGTTTCATTGTATATTTGTATTCTCGTTAGATTCAATAGCCTACCTCCTTCAATATTATATCAGTTTCTACTATAATCCTAAATATCCAGGAATCAAACCGCCCAATATTAAAAGAAGAACATATTAAAAGCTTCCCTTCTCGTATCATCATTCATTAAACCACAAAAGATCAAAGGGAACAAAGTAAAAAACAAGAAGCATCTCTGTCTTACATCATCATGCATCAAACAGTCAGAGAGTCAATATAAGAGAATGCTAACTTAAAAAAACACAGCCAAGCGAAATGAACCAACCTTTGCAGAAACCATATCGTTTCGCTTTACAGACTCTTTAATGGCCTTTCTCACGCCTTTCTCTTCACGTTCAATATCTGAAATTCACATGAAAAAGAGAAACTATGAGGGAGAAAGAAGCATTCCAAGGGATTATGTTCAGATCTGATATTCAGAATAATAAGAAGAAACTTACCACGAACTTGCCGTTCAACGTTACGAGCTTCTTGTCGCAGCTTTCGCTGCCATTCGCGAAGCTGCTGCTGTGGATTAGGCTTAGGACGAAGCATGTTCTTCATCGCCTCCATCGCTGATCCTTCTCTGTTTCTTTCTTTCTTCTTCTCGGATGCACACAGGGAAGTAAACAATCTGACTCATTTGCTAACCATGGTTGACATTAAACCCTGGTTAACCATGATCAAAAGCGTGAACCCTGGTTAGATTTTAACCCTGCCCCACTTTACATTTCTATTTGGAGAATTTGTCAAAATGTCCCAATTTCGACCATTTTTGGAAGATGATGACTATCGTGTGTATTTTAAAACGTCACGCGATGAATTGAATCGGTTTCCTTCGGCCAGTTCGATCACCAATTTAAGACGCAAAAAAATCATTTTCCATAACAATCACGATATCTATGATACATGTCTTGAAAAAAAAATCATTTTCCATAACTCGATGGTGGTAGTGGTGGTGGTGCTCTCATGCAAAAAGTTTTTTATTTGGGTGGTGGTGCTAGAATGATGTTGAAACTAGGCACAGAAAGTCATTGTGTTCCCTTCCTTTTTGTTGATTGAGAATAATAAATGGTCTAGTAATTTCTCAATAGTTTAAGGTATTTTGACAAATACAAAAGTAAAGTTTGTATTTCGACAAATTGGTCGTAATGAAATGATAGTATTATCAACCCTAATTGTTTGGGAAGAAATTTATTAATGACTAGTCTAACTTATCAAGGGAGACACATCATAATCTCAACAACAATGGAGTGTTGAGTATATAAGTTCAACATTACTGTCCTTGTGCCGCTTCTTAGGCATTGGCCCTAAAAGCTTGATCGAAATATATAAGTGATAGCACATGAGCTTAAACTAGGGAGGTTCAATTATTAGAAACCGAATATCAATTTACAACAAATAACAAATGTTGGTAATGTGGTCACATAACACATCAAGCATCCTATTGAGATGCACTTTGAAATGGGAATGAATTCTCTTTGTCACATTTTTATTTGGATACAAAATAACTAGCTATGCAAAAAGTCCCAACTCTATATAGATATTCCTTACGCCTAATACCTATCAAGGTACAACCCCATTCCACACATGGCATTGTCCTACATTCCCATGTGGCTATGGCCATAGGCAATCGTGATAGATACTAATTCTCATAATCATGCGAATTGTAGAAAGAATACTAAGTAAGTTGGGTTCACACATGGGAACATTGTTGTCGCACTTGAGGATTTGCAAATGTTGTGTGTGATATTGTGAGATTATGTCCTTCAAGAATATCATATAAGAGTCGCAATTGCAAACAATTTATGGCTTTGTACATTCAATAAACACATTAGCCAAGTCAGTGTACAAATGTAGAAAGGCAAGCTAAACGACCTAGTATTATGGCATTAATGTCTAGATTTCAAAGTCCATGAGAATGTATATTGCAACACAATAGGCATTAAGTTTGTCTCGCAATGTAGTTATTCTTTCGTACTTTTGTATGTATATTGCAACACAATAGGCATCGTTTCAAATAGAAATTTACTTTAGTGTGTACACGAATAAAATTCTAAGGACAAATTTTAGTGATTATTTTTCTTTTTTAAACACCATATCAAGGAACTACCTCTTTCATTGGAATAAGTCTTCCTTATGAAAATAACATGAGGTTTTGATATGGATATTTTATTTTTCCCATGTAGTTTTTTGAAGATCAATCACAAGAAGAATGCATAACTATTATGTAACATTATTTCCTCATATTTTTCAATTCATCATTTTAACACAAATACTTTTAGGATGACCTTAAGAATACATTATCCCATGGGAGAACATTTAGCGACCATGTTAGATAGAAGGTGTAGTAATTAGAGCCACATAATTCAAACTGGTTGTGAATCATTACAATTTGATTCAAACACATTCTTGCATGTTTGCAGAACAAGGGCAAAACACCCGAATAACCATGGCCATGAATCACACTAATTCATATAAGGTCATTGTTTAAGATGTGGGAGTGATTTTGTGGGAGTGATTGCAAAATTACAACGAATTTCAAATTTCTATGTGGATGTTTAAAAACAATTCTCTTTTTTTTTCCCTCTTTCTGATTGTTGAGCATTGGCATTTGAGGAAATAAAGAAGATTGAAGGGAAAATTTTCCATAGTCCCATAGGTGGCAAATCAAGATCCATAAACCAAGCCTACCACCTTCCTCCCCTATGAGAACCCATGTCACTTAACTCTCAATTATTTGGAAATACCTCGGCTAACAACTCGGTAATTTTTGTTTTCATACATCTACTACATTCAATCATTACACAAAAAGATGCGAACAAGAGAATAATAGAATAAGAAGGGAGAAAACGAGGACAATTTATAAAATGAAGCAGTAACGCCAAAAATTCTCTCAAATTCAATCAAGGCCCATCTAATCACATGCTAAATTTGTTTTTAGTTCTCTTATTCGTTTCAATGATCTTAGTAGGCATAAAGATTAGAAGCACAATGAAAAATTTGAAGTATCGAGCCAATAAGATGATGTGCTAAACAAGTAAGGCCAACCAAAACCCAAGACATTCGGTTGGACAATCCAATATTTATCGAGACTCAGATGCCAACACTAGTCCCATTTCATTAGATCGAGTCAACATAGTTTATGTCTCATATGTTTAACTTAGTAAATCTATGTGCAAACGAGTCATCACCTCCGCTCCTTCAGCATCACGACGAAGATAAGTTTTAATTGTAAGGAAAAAGTGAAAAGAACGAGAGAAACTCCAACAAGACATAAAGAAAAAGTTCAACTAAAAGGGGTAGAATTGATATTACCCATTTGTTCGAAAAGGGCATCCTTTAGATATTCGTAAAAGTGTGAGAAAACAGAGAAGAAAGCAGGGTAGTTGAAGAAGAACACAGAGAGGAGAAGAGATGAGGAGACAGAGGAGCGATGATAGGTCACCACCTCCATCTCTCCTCTCACGAGCCGTAAATCGTGTCTTTGATTTCATTCGTCTGGCAGAGTTCGAGATCCTCTTTGTTCTCTTCCTCCTCATCGTTTACATCCTCTTCAAAGATCTGGTAAGCAAACTCTCCGTCTAAGATTATCCTGATTTTTATTGCTAAGCTATTGTAAGAACTTGTTTTTTTTTTTGAAGTTTTGTTTCCAGAGGTAAAAGGTCGGATGTAAATTTTTAGGGTTAGGTTTTTTACTGTACACCATTGTAATGTTGAAGAACCGGATAGTTTTTTGCGTTGAGTGATTCTCTTTCGAACCAGGGTTATTTATGATTTGATTTTAAGAGTTAAAATTATGGAAATCATGTCGACATGTTTGGCTTTTTCCTAATTCAAATCCAAATATTTGTTATGTATTTGGAGGTTTTTTTCCATTAATTTAGTTTAATCTCAGCAAGGCTTAAAATTTTCCATTAGTTTGATTTATTTTCGAAAATTGTCGTTTGATCTAGTTTCCCTTTAGATACTTTAAGGTAGAAAAGACCTAAACGCTCCTGTACGATATTCTAATGATAATCCTTGTCCATTGATGATGATGATGGCGGTGTTTGTTGATGATGAAACTGCTCATGTTTTTTTACACAGGATTTTTTTTCCTATCCATCATGAATGGTTTAGGTTCATCTATGTGTATGACAGGGGAATGATGAATTCCTTCTTTAATGGCATTAGAGATCTTGACATCCCACCCCCTCAAAGAAACAACGAACATTTAACTAGCATAATGATCTTGAAAACAAGTTTTTCTTTCTTTCTTGCCTTTGTTTTTGTAGTAAATTCATCTGATTCAAAGAAAACCTTACAACATAACTTGTTACAGACTTCTCGGCCAGAATACAATCAGCTTCTTGTGAAGGACAAAAGCCAGGGTGGCCGCTTTTCTACTTGAGCTGTTAGGGTTTATGTTTTCTCTTCAAGAAACTCTAATAATATCGTGAAAGCATAAGTTAATGTTCAATTCGAAGAATTGTCATCTCTTGCTTGGGACTGTTCATGTGACCAGGGGACTGCTTTATTTTCAGTCACAATGATAAGAGATGGGATTTTGCCTGCATAAAACAAACCTTTATTCTTCTTAAAATCCCAACAGCAGAAGTTGAGAGAACATTATCATATGTCTGTGTAAGCTTCCTCCAATGAAATGTAAACTTGATGTGGTATATACTGTGCTTGTATCAATGCATTCATGATTGTGGTGTAACCTTGATTGGCCATGAACTAGCAATAATTGCTAAAATGGGAATGTTATTAATGTTTAATCAAGAACTTCTTATGCTCTTTGCTATAAATTTTGACTAAAGTTTTGTATCGAGCTTTGATTTAATTTAAAGAGATCAATAAGATGTGTAGAACACAAGGTTTTGACATTGCCATGAAATAAAATTAATTGGTGGTCTGAGGAGGAATTTGAGGGTATTGTCTAGTTAGAAATGGTTGCAACATAGAGGATAATGTTTCATTCATATGGTATAGGATGGCCTTGCCAAGGAATGGCTTGGCCTCTTCGATGTAATACAATAACATAAAATCAACGAAACATAGAAAAACTATAATGAAGAATGAATCGTTTAGAGATTGTGAGTATTTTACAAAATTCCCAAACATTGAAATGAACTTATTGAAATGTTTCATTGCAAGTGTAGATCCTACATCTCCTAGCTTGGATATGTTGTGCACAATACAATATATTGACTATTATTTGCTCTCTTGTAATGTATTCACCTAGAAATAAAGTATAGATTTGCAAACCCTCATGTGCTTTGGCATTAGATAAGTTTTGATAAGCTTGATAATATTATCTCTACAATGCACTTGTTACCCATAATGGATCCCAATATGCTATTTATTTAGGAACAAATACCAAATCTTTTGTGATAGGGATCGTCTTAATCCAAGACGGGAAGCCCAATTGCCTTGGAAAGTGAAAGGTTGAGTATAAACCCACAAAATGATCTACATGTGATTAGTAGGAGTTATTTGGTATTATCCATGCTCTAAAACAAGTTAACAATAGTGCCATAAAATGTATGGATCTACATGTGAAGTTTTGTTTGATCATGAACACATGAAATGATTTGTGAATAGAATGAACTCAAAGGGCAAAATATGTAGATGGGTGCAAACATTATTGATGAAGAAGTGCTCGTTAATATTAGAGTAATGATTGTACGAGGGTATACTAGGGGGGGGGGGAGGAAGAAGAGTGAAATATCATCACATAGTTTCTTTATTTCCCAAATGTTTCTAGGTTGACCAAGATGGAATACTTGAATATACATCTAACAATTTCTTTTTGGGTAAAACAAATGAATTTACCATAGAATTGCCAAATATCACATACAATTAAGGGATTGTAAAGGAAATGTTAGGTTTGTATTTATGAAATAGGTAGAATTGCCAAATATATTAAAAGAGTTATCTTCAACTTAAACTACTACATTGACCGATTAGTACAAAACTCAAATTTTCATCATAGAGTAATCAATAATTGAACATTGTCACTATCTTAAGTTTTAACATCATCGCTGACAAATCATCTTTGTAACTACAGTTTTTTATGGTAACGTACAATTACATGCGTAATCCCATGATATAGCTTATCAGCCACAAATGACCAGTTCTAGATACCATGCATGTCGTTTACTAGACTCATCGGAGGAAAATAAAGGGCATTTTGGGAAATTTAAAAAAATGCAGGGGTAGTTTCGAAATTATCTGAAGGCAGCGAAGAGGGGTATTTTGGTAAATCTCTGAAAATGATACACCGAGGGAGTGTCAGAGATGAACATCTGTAGCAGGTCCTTCGCCAGAGCTATGTGCTTATCACTACAGAAGTGCAGGCCGTGAGACGCTTTCTCGGTTTATTGGGTTCCGGGTGCCCTTACAAAAGGAACAAGGTTCCACAGCTCGGAGAGAAACCCTACTTTTTTTCCTCCGAGCAAGAGAGGGTTAGTTCATGCAAATCATCTCAAGCTAAGACAAACAAACTAGAGAAAATTAGTTCACGATGGGCGCCAGAAAAGAATAGAAATGTATTGTTAGTTTATGATGATGAATTTGATGAACAGGACAATAAACTCAGGAATGATCTCGATGCAGGTAATTGTTTCTTCACATGCTTAACTCGATTCTTTATTTTCTTAAGAACCTAGGGTTGATGGTAATATTGATGAATGATGAATGATGGTGATGGACGACACAAGGGCATGATGGTGAGTGTTGACGAGTCATCAATGCACGACCATAACAATTGACAAAGGATGACATGATGATCGATGGATGATGAATGATGCATGGCAGATGTATGATGAATGATGGCATGATGCATGATGAATGTCGAATGAGAGATAAATTGTGATGAATGAGGCATGATGGCATGATCAAGAAGAATCTTAGATATCTGCGTATAATGTGTTTGGAGATATAGCCTCTTTATATATGTATGGGTATACCATAGGTTGAATAAGATGTTGGTGGTGAGGATATTTTTATTCTGGGCATTTTAAGAATATTTGTTTCAGTTTGCAGAATCAATCAAGTGTGAAGAAGAAGATGAGGATGATGCTGTTACTGATGATGTATTGGAAGAAGAAGGTGAAGGAATTGGTGATGTTCAGGTATATTTTATTGTTCCTTCGACCCCTTTCTACAGTATAAAGATAGAAAAACCAGTGACAAAGAATGCTCTTGACATGTAGCATGGAATACCTGTATTTATTGATAGCAAGATCCTATAACTTCAATTGAAAAAGAAAAAGCTTCGTTTTGAAGGGAATGTCTACATAATAAAGCTTGGAGGGATGGTGACAGAACTGAGAGGAATATTTATCAGTTAATTTACGAAATGTATTTTATTGAAGAGAATCACACTGACAAGAGATTTTAAGTTATACCACCCCAGTTATTGTAATTGAACCTTATTTAATATTGATTTTTTTAGGTATTTATCTACAGACACATGCATCATACCAGCACATTGTATTAAAGTTTAAAAAAAACAATAGAAACTCAGAAGAGAGTAGTTTTACGTAAGTAATCTTCTCATAATATACTATAGTTGGGCTTAAAAAGCTTCTTATTGCTGCCATGAAGTTTAGATCCAGATCTCCCATTACTTTTGTAATGCAAGATGATGTATTGAAATCTTCATTACCACCTAATTCATATGTTTTGAGAAACAAACAAAATGCTTCGAGATTTGACCCAGTGTTTGAGTATATTAATTCGGGAGGACTCAGTGAAACTGATTTTTCTTAGAGGTATGTGAAACTGATTTATGTTTCTTGTTTGAAATAGTGCAAAATCTCCAGAGATTTTTGTTATTTGTTAACTTGTTTTCTGTATATTTGCTCATTCAACCCATTTATGAAATACAAAATATTCACCAGGTTTGGCACATTGTAAATGGTTTGCCAGTTTGGTGATGGACGAATTGGGTATGGGGTGAACTTAGAACAGAAACTGTGGGGAGAAAGGGTTCTCATAATTGCAACGGAAGTTTTGGAGGAATTCGGAAGCAATTTCTCCGTATATATTCAAGGCTTCTGGAAAAGGTTGTCTCTATGTGCGTCTTGACAAGTTTTTGAATAGTTAGTAATACAGCCTAATATCTCATATAATTTGCCAAGTAATATGAAAGGATTGATAGAATGTCAAAAGTGTACATATTATCAAAACTCCTTCGTTGGACTTGTTTTCACATTGTTTGCAGGCATTATCGCAAGGAATGCATTTTACTGATGAATTCCCTAGGTTTATTATTATGTCTGAAGTTTGAACATTAGTTGTCTAGATTGTGTCACCAGAGATGCCATCCACTCGTGGATCGATCAATTACCCGTTGACTCCTACAGTATATGTATGCTCATAACATCTGGACTATCCCTTTTTGCTATGATAAAAGGGAGTGAAAGAGGCTTGAAAGGCAACACCAGTTAGTTGATTGATGCTCTCTCTCTCTCTCTCTCTCTCTCTCTCTCTCTCTCTCTCTATATATATATATATATATATATATATATATATAGACCAGTTAGTTGATTGATGCTCTCTCTCTCTCTCTCTATATATATATATATGTATGTATGTATGTATGTATGTATATATATATATATATATAATCTAATGCTCTTGGTTCCTTATAGGTATGGATCCCCGACAATGATAGAGATTAAAAGCTTTTCCCATATAGATATATATGGGAAACATCTGGAAGAGGGAGTGCAAGACGGTACTCTTCCGAGCAATTTGGCATTGGAGGTAGTGCATGCATTCTTGCCTCGTGTACACAGCAAATGTTACCAAACTCTTTCAATATTTGTATTAATAGACAAGTCATCCTTGTGTTAGGTTTCCTCTCCTAGAGCGGAAAGAGTCGTGGAGGTCCCAGAGCAACTTGAAAGGTTCAAAGACCTTCCGATGCTTGTGAGATATGTGGAAGAAACAAATGACACCTCTGGTTGTGAGGTATTGAAAGACAAGGTTTTAACACTAGAGTCATTTGAAGTTGAATCAGATATATTGGTATGGAAGCTCGCAAATGTTAGGATGAATAGAGAATAAGCTGGCAAAGGCCGGGGATTGACCCGAAAATAAAAGGAATGGAGGGCTGAACTTCCCTTATCATCTTTGCACTTGGTGCATCTTTATATGTATGTTTGAACTCAGTAAACTACCAAAGAAATCAAATTAGTTCGTAACGCTTATTTCCAATAAGTGATCTGCGCCCTAAATATGTGGCTGATTACCATTTGTAGGAAAATTGAATCCTTCACTTGTGGGAAAATATAAGCATGCGTAAGATGCCAGTTATATGATATTTTCTCTATTGTAAAAGAAATAATAGAGAGGGAGGGAGACAACATTTGCCAGTTATATTCAGATAGTTAATTGGACCTCATGTAGCAACAATAAAGACAAATCATGTCTCTCTCATGCTCTTTCTTACATAGAGAAATAACAATGATCATGACTTACATTTCTTTACGGTGTTGCTTCTTTGCATGTTTGTCTATGTTTGTGAGGATTGATAGAGTCTATGTATGGATCCAAAAAATTATGAGGGATTTACCAAAGTTAGTTCACTTAGTTTGCCTTATTATTGCTTTCTTGCTAGCACAAGACATTGATTTTGAATACGATCATTCATCACTTTAGAAGATTATAAATACATCACAAAGTTCCTAAAATTATAGTAGGATTAAAGTAGAACCCAAGAAAAGCTATTATAGACACATCGAACAACTCTAATATTTTATCAAGAATTGTTGTCTACCTTTGTATTTCTAGTACGCAATTGTTTAATCTACATTTAAAAAGTCACATCTAATACAATTATGACAACATAGATATCATCCAAATCTCGATGGAGCAAGTTGTTGAACCACTTTTGTATCACCTTGGTTTCCAATGGCAACCAATGTTTTTCTTTGATAAACCACTTTGCTCCAAACAAGGCCTAGTTTAGATTGTGTATGGATATGGAAATCCATCATGATGTGACGTAAAACATTAGACAAGACAAGTGTTGGCTTATGATATCCACTTGTGCAAGTTAAAGAATTAAAACCTTTTGCTCCAATAATTTATGGTTCAAATTGAGTATCCGGATGAAATCCAACATAGTGTGGTACATTGAACAATTTTGTCAATATCGGAAAGAGGGTGTACGACAACACACCAACTCGATCAATTGCGAACGACCCTTTCAATTGATCACATAACTTGAAAGCCTACCGTTAATGTTAATGCTGATGGCAATTCATCACTGTGATTACTTTTCTTGGTGACGAAATAGAGAATATATTTTTTTTATTTTTCGTGTTACGTTGGAATATCCTTGTAATGATTCCATTCATTCAATGATTTGTACAACTTGAAACTCTCTTAGGTGGAAGAATTCCTATTTTCCTTTGTTTGAATATCCAGGTAATGATTTCCATATATCTTCTATGTTGTTATGTGTGTGACAGACAACATGCATGTTTTGGCATGTGCCTTAAAGATGCCTTTTCAAGCATTAAATGACCCCTTGCAAAATCATTCCCCACAAAGAAAGATTGTGATTAAAAAGCTTGCAACCCCTCAAATTTTAGAGACATTCCGATATATCGCTTAATTCTTGATAGGAGAAACCTTACTTGCCTCAAATCCTAATGTTTACGATACTATTGAAATGAAATAAATAGAAGGGTAAATTCTGGACCACATTATAATGATCGTGCGGTTGGTAAGGATTACTTATCTTGGTCTTTTTCTTTCCTCCCCTTTAGTAATCTGTCATTGTCGGAACATGTTTTTACCACTTCCTCATTGAAATTGACTCTTAAACGGGAGCATCGTGAATATTCCACTTAATCCAATTGGGTGGTTGTTTGAAACACAAACCAAGCCAATACTTTTCATTCACGTGCCAATTCGATAAATCAATATCTTAGCATGGGAATACATCCCACCATCATCAATGATCTTGGAGCCATATTAGGGCCTTGTCACCCCAATTGATCCCAATTGGAATATGTCCCTCAATGTCCAAAATGTTTGCAACATATAGGAACTCAAATTTATCCATATGAAGGCTTTAGATGTTCATCATGGAGGTGTCTAAAGTTAGATCACATCGGTCTAAGCTAGGTTTTTGTAGACGATTAAGATAGATAAAATTAGCCATTACATATAAATTGTAACAGAACACGAGTATAATTTCCCAACCCAATTCTACCATACGTTCATGAATCCCATGCCTTGATTTCAACTGACACACAAGTTCTCATGTTAGCTCAGAGCCAAATTTGTAGCTCTGTACGTCGATCCACGTCTTGGACACACACACATATCCAATATATTGAAGAGCACAAAGGCAAAGTCAGTTGTCAACATATGTATATCCATGGGCGACTTGTAGTCTCCTTATTAAAAGTCTATTGAAACCCATCCCATCCACAAAAAAGCACTTCTAACACTTGTTTATGGAATCGGAACACTTCAGGGCTTTTATGGGCTTCACAAGAGGGGTGAGCGAAAAGCATCACAAGCATTATGTACAAGAACACTATACACACATAACACTCGTGGAGAGCCCAAACAAGATGGCCACATGCGTGCGGAACCAGAACACTTAAGGGCTTTTATGGGCTTCATGAGAGGGGTGAGCGGAAAGCATCACGAGCATTATGTACGAGAGAACACGTAACAGTTGCGGAGAGCCCGAACTAGATGGCCTGTGCGTGGAAGTGTATGCCCTGGCTTTTCTGGGCTTCACGAGCATATGTTGTTTGTTGTTGGTGGGCGAGAGGATTAAGGGCCTAGACAAGGGATGGGACGACCAATGGGGCGACGCCACGCGGAAATAGGGAAAATGATTGATTAATGATTTTTTTAATAATAGTAATTATAATAATTAATAATATTATTACTCTTTCGCGGCATTTTGTGACTTCCTTTCACTTTCACACCTCTTCTTCGTCTTCTACTTTGTCTGTGTTTGTGTCTGAGCTCCCCAGATTTCCTGGCTATGGAGATGAGCCTTCTCTCCTCTCTGCAAATCTGAGAGCTCCCCTCACATTCTGCACCTTTGTTCTCCCTCCCTCCCTCCCTCCCTCTCTCTTTACGCTTTTGGTTTTTGCAGAGTTCATTCCACTCAGGGATCTCCAGTCGTTACGCTTCTGAATGGAACAGGTATTCTCTCTTCCCCCATCCCCTTTCATGTCATTTCCGTTTTATTTTATTTTTTAGACCTTTTGCATCTCTTCATTCTCTTCCATCTTCTCCTCTAATTTTTGAGACATGTGCTTGCTTTTGCTTATAACTTTGCTTATTATGTTTCTCGGTGGCTTGCTTCATTTCCCCTTACATATATTTTCTTGTTCTTTCTCGATAATCTCTCATCCAGTATGGCGTTATTCACTTGTTTTTGCTCTCTAAATACTAAATATCACCGTTTCATAGGATGTAACAATTATGCTTCTTTTCTGCATTTCTTTCCGTTTACGTTTGGATCTCCTCTTCTTGTTACCATATTCTCCTCAAAATATGCAGACATTTTCTTGGTTTTCTTCCTTCTGCTGATTTAGTCTGGATATGGCATGAGTCATTGCTCCTCTTACAGCTGCGACATTCAAAATGTATGGAGATGTTTTTGTTTTTTTCCATCGTTTTAGGTCTATTAAGTTGCCTACGATTTTGTTACCGTCCTTCATAGAGTTTCTCTTGGTTCCTGTTAATTACATCGACCTACTACACCCGCCATTTCTAGATGCTTGTTCATGATTGTGCTCATTATGCTATGCATTATGACCTGCTTTGCCTACGATTTGGTTCACCATCCTTTGTAGAGTTTCTCTTGATTCCTGCTAATTATGTTGACCTACCTCCCGCTCCATTTCTAGATGCTTGCTCATGATTGTGCTAATTATGCTATACATTATGACCTTCTTTAGTTGCCTTTTCTTACTTTTACTTTTCTCTTGTTATATCTGTCCTATATGTGTCCAATAATACACTCTTCATGCTTCTTTGTATAGATATTTTTTATTTTTTTCTAATTATTCTGTGCAATAAATTGTGTTTTCCATAATGAGTCTGAGTCTCTTACTCTTTGACCTTGAAATTCAACAAAAAATAACTTCTTCACTGCAATGTGACCTTGGGTCTGCCCTTTACCTGCCAGCTTCAACTCTTCTTGGTTTTTTGCCCATAATGTTGTCCAATATGAATTTCATCATGCTTCTCAGCAGCCATCTCCTTGATTTTGCTCATTATTCTATTAACTGTACTGTTCATTATGACCTGTTTTATAGGCATTTTCAGACATTCCGTTTTGCGCTCCCATATTATTCAGCTTCTTATGCTGGCATTTATTTTCGACATCTTCTTTTTTGTTTTGCCAATTTGTCTGCACATTAAAGTGTGGTCTTTCTGTCTCAATGAAGTATATTTTCTCACACAATGCTCTCGGTTCGCAGATACTTTCACATAAAATCAAATTTCCCATTAATCTGCAGTCATAATTTATGTTGTCTATTAGTCTTTCCGCATAAACAGTTTGTGCATTGCAGATTCCTCTTGGTAGATCTATTTTCGCGTGTGACAGATGGCATAACATTTTGGACTATTCATGTGTATATATAGAGAGAGCTACTTATATATATATAGGGAGTGTTGTCCGTTTTTCATGTATTAACAGTTTGCAAGTAGCAGAGAAGTCTTGGCAAATCTAGAGAGAGAGAGAGAGTGCAAGTAATACATCAACAGACGATTATATTAATAATCTAACATTCTTTAATCCCTTGAGAATATATTCAAAGATGTAGATAGTGGCTACGTAAACGGATTTTTTTAACTTATTAAGAAGCAGAAAGTACTTTGCACTGTGTTTGATCAATGATATAACCCAATCTCGTCAATGCAATGTGAGAATCTAACATTCTAGCAAAAATGAAAGTATGGAGTAGTATTTGTTGATGGTTCCTTAGAAGATTATATATAAAAAATAAATGGGACCTTTAGAGCTCGTAATTTTCTAATGCAGAAGGTTGATGCTGTCTCTTGTTTTTGTTGGATGTAGTATCAGAAAGTTGAAAAGATTGGGGAAGGAACCTATGGTGTTGTGTATAAAGCCAAAGATAAACTCACAAATGAAACAATTGCTCTTAAGAAGATCCGCTTAGAGCAAGAAGATGAGGGAGTTCCAAGCACTGCGATCCGTGAGATTTCTCTTCTAAAGGAAATGCAGCACGGGAACATAGTCAGGTATGTCTCAGCCATTTTTGATGGTAACAGGACAAACATTTTTTTTTATTCTTTCAACTAGCAAACAAAGACTACTATAGTCTATCTGTCAGCATTCACTCACTGGCTTTCCTTGCTTTGGTGATCTCTCCACCCGTAAGTGGCTCTGTTAGATATCTGTCCAAGGCAGAAGTTTCAGTCTCCCTAATTTCATAACCTTGAGTGACTTGGTAACTAGACTTTTTAGTATCCTATATTTGGTTATATTTATGTTGTTTTGTTGTTGTTGAAGAGAATACAACACTTTATGATGTAATTCTTTGTTCGCGATTATAGGTCATTTTGGCATCTTAAATATGCTGATTTATTGTTTGTTCTTATTTTTCTCTATGTCTGAACTTGATTGATGGTTTCTCTTTCTTATTCAGGTTGCAGGATGTTGTGCATAGTGAAAAAAGATTGTATTTGGTGTTTGAATATCTCGACTTGGATTTGAAGAAATTCATGGACACCACCCCTGATTTTGCCCAGGATGCACGTTTAATTAAAGTATGGTGAGCTTCTTGGACCTTGTCAATGTGTAGGGATATTGTGTGGTGTGAACAATAAGGAATCGTATCTAGATGATATGTGGGGAGTTTCAAAGCCTCAAGAATAAAACTTAGAAAGCTATAATTTTTCTGTAGAGTAGCAGTTAGGATGGCTGTAATTTACATGTTACTGAAGAAGCAAACTCTGGAGTGTTCAGAGTCTGGTAGCAAATTATTTTTTTAGAATGTCGATGATAATCTTTAACATGAAGTAGTTCTAATATGATGAGAGGTTTGATTATCAGGATGCATACAGGATTAAGCATTCCAGTAAGAACTAGTTGTATGTAGTAAATTTATTGTCATCAATCTATGCATAAAATGAACATTTAGTCCATTCAGTGACCTTGGTCTATGTGATGAAGATCTGCAACTTTCTGTAATTGTTTTTGAACAATTGTTGTCTAAAACTTAATGATGGCAATTCAAGGGTCTTGATCATAGGTGGTAATATGTTCTCTGTTTATCAGACCTATCTCTACCAGATATTGCGAGGCATAGCATATTGTCATTCGCACAGGGTTCTTCATCGTGATCTGAAGCCACAGAATCTGCTCATAGATAGGCGTACAAATGCACTAAAGCTTGCTGACTTTGGGCTGGCTAGGGCATTTGGCATCCCAGTGAGAACATTTACTCATGAGGTTAGTTTGGTAATTTATTGCATATATCACTATTGATAACAGTTACTATCATAAAGGTTAATGTTTTTTGTTTGGGGTTTGAAACTTTAGGTTGTTACTTTATGGTATCGTGCACCAGAGATCCTATTAGGTTCTCGGCATTATTCCACTCCAGTTGATGTGTGGTCAGTAGGTTGCATCTTTGCAGAAATGGTAAATCAACGTCCCCTCTTTCCGGGGGATTCAGAAATTGATGAACTGTTCAAGATTTTTAGGTAACCTATCTTTAGAACATCAGAAGTACATGTTTTGATACATGCATGCAGAATGAATGAATGAGTGTATTTAATTATGGACGTCTATGTATCACTAAAGAAAACTGTTTATGAACAGTCAAACTATTTTGATAGTTAATTGGACTTTTAGGTCCTAACATTCTAGCTATGTCCCAAAAGATACGGAATAACTTATACATGCCCTCTTTTTGAATGTTATGAGTCTCAAGGCAGATATGGTTGCATACCTGTTACTTCCTTATAACTTTTTATAGGTTTTGACCTTATGTTGAAGTTTACCATCTGGAATATAGTATGCCACCGAAAGAACTTCTGTGTGTATGTATGGATGTTTTGAAAAAGCTATATATATATATATAATGAAGAGCTTTTGGTGCTGTGACAGAGTGTTAGGTACGCCAAATGAAGAAGTTTGGCCAGGGGTAACAGCACTGCCAGATTTTAAGTCAGCTTTTCCGAAATGGCCTCCTAAGGTTTTCCATTATGCTTTCTTTGTTTTCTTAGGTGTTTTTTGGATACATAATTAATGTTGTATATAGAAAGATATAAACAATCCAAGCCCCTTGGTTAGGATCTTCCTTGATGCATAGTTGATATGGACTTCTGATTTTGGGTCCCCTTACTTGGTGGATGCTGTCTCACATTCTCTATTACAATTTGTAAATTTCCAACTATATTTATTGCAAGATTGTAGATGCCATTAATCAGGTGAAAATGAAAATTATTATGGGAACATGTATAGAACTTCATATGCAAAGACCAATCACAATTAAAAACATACTTCTAGGATACCATTTTCATTGTTGTGGAATATCATGTTTTTGCCACATGTTATTGGTGCGGTGTGATAAATAATTAACAAACACTCTGGATATGTTTTCTTTACAACTTTTATGCACATGTTACCAATAATTTTTCTCTGTTGGTTGGCAGGATCTTGCATCGATTGTTCCTGGGTTGGATCCTTCTGGAGTCGATCTACTTTGTGTATGCTATTGATTCTCTTCTGTATTATTGGTGTGTTTTGCTATAAAATGGGATGAGATAGCACTGAATTTGTTAACATTCTATATACAGAAAATGCTGTGTTTGGATCCTATCCGACGTATTACAGCTCGAAGTGCCTTAGGACATGAATACTTCAAAGATTTGGGTTTAGTTCCATGATCTTTTGGCATCTGTTTGTCTGTATTATATACTATTGTGAAACCCACCATAAGATTGTATCCCCCCGGACTTGGAACAAACTGATGTGGATTTTTTTTTCATGTTTTTATTGTGTGACATGAATTTCGTAGTGATCCTACCAGGGATTGAAGGATTGGTTCCTAACAGAGGAAATGGTTGGTCTCCTGAGTGGGACTAGAGATCTCTGCTGGCCATCAATCGCTATGAAGACAGACAGAGACACCTAGAGATCAGCATCACAAAGAATGTAGTGATGAACTCTGCCATATACTTCTTTTCATTGTTTTTTTGTTATTTGCTTTACTTCTAATGACATCATACTTTGATTAAGAGGACTCATTACTCCTTTGGAAATCTTCAGCATCAACAATCTATATAATGATGAGCCTTCCATGTACTTCATTAGATTATTATTATAATTTCTTTTGCCTGCTAATTATTTCAATTCTTTCTGCATATATTATAGATGGGGTTTTTTATTTCAGATCAGAACAGGTTGATTCTTATGTAGCAAATTTGCATTGTCTAGTGTTTGTTCCATTCGTATATGTGATTGATATGTTCTCCTAAGCTTATCATGGAATGTTCTATGAATGTTTTATTTAGCTGGTCAATTTAGCGTGTTTTCCAACAAACACAACTTAGATTAGGAGCCCTGCTATTACACCCTATAGCTACAGGGGTTCTCAAACAATGAACAAAATTTTGTTACAAATAATCAAGTTAGTGACAATTGGACAACTACTTTTGACATCAACTAATATCTTTATTAACAGTCATTTTTGTTAGCTCTGAATCATGCATGCTTTAATCGAAGTGAATATGCTAAAGTGATTGTGTACACAAGAAATTCTGTTTATTGTGGAACATAGAGATGGAGATTAATTTCACCTCACTTGAGAGTTGGAGAGATTTTTTTGGTGAGTAATTAAAAGTATCCATTGATTGCAGAACATAGACATTGAGATTTCTTGATTTGAAGTCAATGTGCATGAAAGTGATGGTGTTTGTGATTCGTTAGACAATAATATAAGAGCAAATTTCAATGAGTAATTAAAATTGTCCTCATTGCACAACATAGATATTGCGATTAAATTCACCTCACAATAATTTAAGAGGAATCTTCAGTGTGATATTTAAAGTGTCCATTGACTGCATAGACCTTAAGATTAAATTACCTGCCTATCAATTGGAGCTAAGAAGAAAAGTAACAACTTCAGCACTTTTACCAACTATTGTTATTGCACTAGACAATATAACTATGCTTAATAAAAGAGCAAAACTAATGGGAGACTACACAACTTTTTACCTAAAAAGAAATGTAAAGCGAAATCTTGCATGCAACTTGCTTTGGAGGAAAAGGGAGATATATGTTTGGCCTACACATGATAATTTCAACAACATATATGCGAAATGACTACATATATCCACCATCTCCTCACTTCAATAAAGGAGAAACTCCAAAGATTACATCCAATTAAATACTATGTTGAATGTGGATACTTCCAAGAATAAAAAATTTATGTAAATTCCAAATGGCTATGGCAAATGGTGCTCAAATGAATTGTTTCTTGAAATGATCGAGATTAATGCATGTCTGTTTATCATTATAAATCTGATAAAACCCAAGAATCACTGATGGTCGAGGTCTATATAAACTCATTGTGGTGTTTGTCTTGGTAGTATGTACTTGAATGAAACAAGAGATGGTATGTATGCAAGAGCATGAAGATGACTTTTATGGTGGAAGTGCACATTTTGGAGGTTATAAAATTAGCTATCCATAACATGATATTTTTGAAGGGTGCTAATGATTCTACGAAAAGAATTGTCACATATGTGTGCCCATAATGATCCAAATGGGCCTTGGATGGTGGTGCATTGTAGTCTTGAAGTAGAAATTTATAAGTTTGTGGTCATGTATGCATACACAACTTAATTCTATGTAGTGATCAAACATGTCTTAATTTTGGGCATATGCTTGGTTGCATGATGCATTTTCATATAGAGGATCCAAAAACACCCTTCTATTGATGGTAATAGTTTTGGTGACTCGCATGGGCTTGCAAGAGAGAAAATATTGATAGAAGGTTGTCATGATTACTTACTTGACTTGAACTTATAGATTGATGTAAAACGTTACACGCGTGGATATACTTTTTCCCATTGTCATATCTACAACCCTTGATCAAATATGAAGTCTTTATCTATTTTTTTATTAATGGCTTGTTGAAACTAATTTGGCACCAAATGTGTTACGAACATGCTTGGAATCAAAGTGGATTTTTAAAAGTTGTTCTCGTATTTTCCCAACTAGTAATGGATAATCATAAAACCTTCCCCTAACATGTTTGACATCTCATGCAATGTCTAATATCATACTTGCCAATCAAAGCCTTCAAAATTCTCAAAGTCTTTATAGATGTTTTTTTTTTTGTTTCCAAAATGAAGCTACTTTCCCATTAGTTAGGTAGGATTATTACAAAGAGACTGTACAAGGAGGCTTAAGCATAGATCGGGGAATCTCCCTCCGATCAAGTTCAAGAAATTGAGACTAGTTACATCACCTTTCGAACATACTACTTAGTGTAAGTACCTACAGCTAAAACAGTGCCCTATAGTGATGGCTAGTACGAGACAACTCTTGGGGTCGACAACAAAGGGAGGGTGGTAAGTGAGCTAGAAACAACCAGCGTGGGGGCTGGTAGTTCCACCTCGGGCCACTTCCTCCTTGTGTCATCATAGGCGTGTTCTGCCATTTCTACCAAAACCGCAAGAGGGCAGTACCCACGTCAGAGGAACGGCTGCAAACCTCGTCCAATTGCCCTCGTAGGCAGCTAATAAGCGCAAACCATATGTCCATGATCACTTCCTCCGGGGGCTGCACCAGATCCTGGAAGACCTTTAGGCAACGTGCTTTCCATACATACCACAGGGTGAAGCTTGTGATCAGCATCCAAATGTCCGGGAACCTAGGGGATGCAGACTGCAATCCTCTCTCAAATCGAATCTTGGCGATTTTTCCCCTCATGCATACATAACACCAACTATCCGCATTGAAGGCGTCCGTCCACCTATCAACAGAGTGATAAAGCCATGCTACAACACTCCACGATGTTGTTCCTTCCACTTCACATGCCGCAAGGAGGCGAGTCACTCTATCCCGTACCTTTTGAGCGTGAGGGCAATCCCACAAACAATGCCTCAGAGTCTCAATAGGTGAATGACAAAGTGGGCAGCCTAATGGGCCGCCATGTTTACCTAGCCATTCGCCAACAGGAACCACATTATGACCGATTTGCCACCAAAAAAACTTTATCTTTTCCGGCAAGTGGAGACGCCTGAGACCCTTCCAAAAGGTAATGAGCACCTCGTCAGGAATGCCAAATGTACGCCAACCATTGCATAAGGGGCCGTCTAGCTGCAGTTGAAAAGCCCGACCCAGTTTAGTGTTGTACTCGAAGAAATGGCGAAATCTACCATCATGGTTCCACCTGAAATCCCCTGGGTCCCATTCTAGTTCGACGAGGGGATGACAACCATATACCCATAACTTCCAATGGGGTTCCACCTTAGCAACATCCGAGTCTGTCTTCCAAATGTTACCAACCTGTGCCACCACGCGGATAGGGTGCCAAGAGCCCCTACTTTGACTCTCCCCAAAAATCCTATCTTTTCCCGATCCGCTCACGCCCTTCAGTGCCTTAACCCTTCCAACCTCATCAAAGAGACCAAACCAAGCATCTTCTCTCACCTCCCCCATCAGAACCCTATCAACTGCCTCAACTAGCAATCTCCGCATTTTCATGGCTCCCTTGAGGGGAGGGAATGGGACCTCCTAGGCTCCTCCAATCATTTATAGATGTTTTTATATATTGGTTCTACGTTGTGCTACAAGGACACATGAGAAGAAGCCTCTTGAAATGGACGTCATCGAAGGATTTCATTCACTCTCACGGTTCACCACATTAAATTATTGCAATTCCCTTCTTAGAATTTTTCCATGTGGACAATGAAGAATACATCTCCTCACTTGTCTTGTTTACGACTATCAACGTTTTTTGAGTGAGAGTAAATTAAATAGATATAAGTGAGCAATTACATTCCAATCATGGTCATTTGCATTGAGTAAGCCCATTCCTGAAGTTGGTCATGAACAAACATGATAACATAAACAATAATGTAATTCATGGTCATGTCCAAAGGAAATAGTAAGTTACATATGTGATGAATGCATGTTCACAGGATTGTCATTGAGATTCTCGCAAATACAAGGAACTAGGCTATAAAAGAAAACTAAGAAGAAACTCCAAAACACTAGTGAGTGTTTCTCAAATGCCCTCAAGACTTTGTCATTTATGCTTGTAGATGGTGTCGATCAACGGCTAGAAGAAAGAGGAAAGGAAAGAATCGAGAACATAGGATTGGTCAAGGAGTGGAATAGCATATAAATTGCTCAAGTGAGGAGGGCTTTTGAGGAAGAGCAAGAGCATGGGCATCAATGATAAGGGGGATCATGAGACCCCAGGGGCATTTAAGGAAATGAAGAAAACGGAGAACCCCATGAGGGGTAGCTTCGAATTTGCTCAAAACACAAACCTCTCTTTCCCGCCAAAAAACAGCGCGAGCGAGCGAGAGAACACAGAACAATCTCAGACGTAGATGGCTGGGCAGACGAATCCTCAGCTGTCTCTGTTCTCTGCACCAGAGGTATTTTCTTCTCTGCAGGATGTCCTGCTCTCTTCATTTTGAAAGTCTATCTCGTGGCTGTAAAGCTTTGGTTCGAATATATACATGTATTGCAGGTGGAATTCATGGCAGAAGATGAGCTTATCTACATCATCCCCAACGTCAGGATGGATACTCTGCATATGATCTGTGTAAGTGTTCTCTGTATATCATTTAAGTTTATTGTTTGTTTCTGTATTGTGAAAGACTGTTTTGCCATTGTAGCGTGCTATTTTCTCTGTATCGTTTTACGCATCAATTATTGATCAAAAAAATGTATGTTAACTCAATTGTGGTCTTTAAGAACTGCTCTATAGAAATCTGATTTTTATTGTGATTGTTACGAATTGATTGGTTTAATTGTGTTTGTTAAGAATAATTTGATTTTTAAAATCTGCATGGTTATTTGATAATAGTGATGGAATTGAGTTCTGCAGATTTGGGACACATTCAATCATCAGTCATCATGCCTTTGTTTATCAAGATAACTCGTGTTTGAACTGCATTGGTGAATTCACTGTAATCTAAGCTAGCATATTCTATTCTCAGGGGGACTTTGGTCCATTCCGACCCCAGATCCCTGTACAAGTGCCTGTGTGGTTGGCCATTGCTTTCAAGAAGCGCAGCAAATGCAGGATTCAAACACCAGATTGGATGAGTGTCGGTAAGAATTTTTGCTGAAATCTATCATCCATGTCATAAAATTGCTATAGTTAATTATTTGTTCTTTTTTTTTGAGCTTTGTAAGTTATTCTGCTGGACATTGGAGTAGAATATAGCAAGAGAAAGGTTATACTAATATCTCTTGGGATGATAGAATGAAAAAATCCTGTTACTTCGGGATTATGTCACATACATTAACGTTTCATAACACCCGAGGTAGATACTGCTAATTATTGTGTAAAAAATAGATGCACAGACAAGTAGTAAACACAAAAAAACAACGGAGAAGGTGGAGTATATTATTAGCAAGCATTGTTGTCTACCAATGGGTTTCGTTGATAGCTGTCACCATCAATGGTGGTCCTATCACCAAAACCCAGGGGTAGACAATAACCATTGAAGTGCAATCAGGACAATGGAATAGTCCAAAGAGAGTTCTAGCTCATGTGCTCTGAAGGTTATGAATGGACATACAAATCGGTGGCTTCAAGTTATGAACCAATCTTTGAATACTCTCTAAGATTCACTCATGAGGATGTCACGGTGACCTATAAACCACCCAATAATGAATTTCTTGTATGGTTTAACTAATGCAATAGTGGCTCTAGTGATTATACATTGGCAATAGCCAATCTATAATTTCATGCTATGTCAGAGAATCATCCATTGATCTTTGTGCTCAGGCACCTGTTTGTGAAGTCTGCATGGAATTTATCCCAATGTATGCCCCTTGATTTTTGTGGTGATCTCTGTATAGAGTTGATGTGACTATATGTGATATTGGCTGATCACATCTAATTCTGAAAGACAAATGTGTGCACATCAGATACAGTAAGACTTTATCTGGCCGTAAAGAATATGATTAAATGAAAATTTGAAAGACACTTCATTCCTTGAAGGTTTTTTTTCTCCTTTGTTATAGGGGATTATGTCATGTCTAAACGTTGACCACCTCGATCCACAATTAGGCCTCGGTTATAATACTGGAATGGCAAACTTGAGGTGTTACATGTATCCCTTCAGATGCACTAACTTGACTAAGGCACTAGTAAGCCTAATGTGGTTAGTGAAGATGTGTCTGTTTTGTCATAGCCATTTATTCAGATAAAATCACCTCATAACTTCCCTTAGCACCATAACTAAAGTTCTTTATGTTTGTGCACTCACCACACCAGTCCATCATTATTGGGTTAAGACTTGGATCAGTTTGAAGAGGAGCTCACTGGCATTAAAGTAGATTGTCTTCCCCAGGCCTGTTAAATCTAGTTCAAATAGCTCACGGGCAAGTTCATGCAGCCAAAGCAAAGTACATGAAAACACGGAAGAAATGGATCACGTATCACTGACGAGATCACATTGAATATCAATGAAGAAGGCATCATTTTTAAAGGTGATCAAGTAGGTGACCTCCTGATGGAGCTGAAGGTTAGAATGAGAAAGAAGTTATCTCTGAAAAAGAAAAAGATGAATGCTTCAAAAGTGACAAGGGACTTTGTACGGCTCTTCTTCTCATGTTCGAAGAAATCTATGATCTATCTAAACTCAAGCATCATTGTCTTCTTCAAGTTTATCAACAATCAAGTTATTATTACACTAGATGTACTTGCAATCATTTGCTTCTTACAAGACACACCATATAATGCATCATATAAAACTCTGTTAATCAAGACTACAAGGAAATCTTTTATCCTTATTTTGTGACTCAAGATGTTTTTTGCCTATTGTTTTTTTCCAGGAAATCTTATAGTGGATGTGGGGGACAGCCCCCTGTATTTTTGTTCTTTCTTATTTCTCACTTCTGTTTTGTGAAGAAGATTGCGTCACATTTTATACATGTTTAATTTTTGCAGAAAAACTCACCCAAATTTTAGAAGATGAACGAGAGGCACCAAGAGAATTCCAACCTCTTCCTTTCCATTATGTGGAAATTTCTAGACTACTATTTGATCAGTGAGTACCATCCATAGGCCAAAAAACATTGCAATATCTGCATTTTTATGAAACTACAAATCCTAAGCTAGTGAATTCCTTCAAATCTAACAGTGCTCGTGAAGATATCTCAGATCCATATCTTGTAAGCTTATCTCATAATTCACATTTTGGCAAGATACATGTTTGACATTAATCAAATAGTAGTAAATCATATTATGTCAAGCCTGAATTCTATTACAATGTTGTAGGTGAGATCTTTGCTAGAAGATATCCGGGATGTGAGGTTTCATAAAGTAGAGAGTGGACTAGAAACTCTCTCAGGAAAAACACATGCTGTAAAGGTATACAATGCTTATTGGTTAACTAATTATTGTGATTACAGCGTGAAAAGCTTCTTGATTAGATATGAATAACTTTGATCACAACTCAAAAAACTTTTGATTAGATATGAACTACTTTGGTTACAGCTAAAAAATCTTGCAGCAATGGAGGTTAACATTGTGCGGCCTTTCATTGTGAGGGCATTGCAATGTTTCTATAAACATGATAGTGATGATTTAATCAAGCAAACTGCAAATGAAGCAGACTCTCAAGCTGTTGCATCTGATCGTCTACCTCGAGTAAGTAAATAATTATGCTTCTTGGAAAATGCCGACTATTGCTACCATTATTGAATGTCGAATCTCATGTCAATAAATAAACATTATTATTTTTCGAAAATTTGAGGTCTTAAATCCCATTTCAATCAATATGTTCTTCATTGCAGAGGATTCTTCGGCCTCGATGATGCTGCTGAAAGACAAGCATTCGTAATTTCAAATTGAATTGATTTTCAAAATGCAAATGTTGACTGCCAAATGAAGGCATGACTCATACGCACCAAGATCAAATGCTGTTATACTACACTTTATTTTCATTTTCTATATGGAAGTATAGCAAATGATCATCCTGTACAGGATATAATCTATGGTGTTTCTTATGTTGCCACTTCAGAGGTTGAAACTAAAACTCTATGGTAAATAACCCATAAAAGGTGTTATTGTGGGTTCCTTATCTTGAAAGCCTGTCGTCTATAGTGTGTAGGATGAGGCATTACAGTTGCAACTAAAATATCAACTTGATTACAGAATGAACGAAGTGTTCAAAAAGTATTTTGAGCCGCGGTTGAATGTCATTTCTTCCATACTCTGAAAATTGTGGGTTTCATTCTATATCTTTTTTATAAAGTTTATATTTTATGATGATAAATGATTGTGGTTTTCTTATTTTTAATTATGAAGACCTAATATCATTTGTCTCTCTTGTCATTGTCTGTAGATTATTGCTAATATATCTTATCTCTCTGATATGTTTCTAAATTTAATTCATTGCAACATTTGCCAACAAGCAGCAGTGCATCACATCATAGTTATGTAATGTTTTCAACTGGAAACCATGGTTGGTCTGGCATTTTCATATTTTATTTTCATTATATGTGATATAAAATAATTCATTATGCTTGAATCACTTTCAAATGAATTTCTTGATTTTGATCTTTTACACGTATTCACTATTATTTTTGAACAATACTAGCTGCTTTAATTTTGAATTATCTGAACACTATTTCTTGAAAGCTATTTGCAGTAATGAAAAAGGTTGAAGACTTTGTTATGCATGTAATTCCTGAAGGGTAATGCATCAGTGCTGTCAAAATATGTATTTCCAAGTTGGATATTGAGATGCCAATTTGCCAAAGTGGTACTCCTGAATATTTCTGTGATATTCAGCAATCAAATAAAAGGAAAGGTAGACAATACAATATACATTTCTATAATATAGCCTAATTGATGCATATGAACTTCTAAACCCTTTGTGGATTGTGGTCTGTAAAAATCACATCAACTCATTTATTTCACGGTTTTTCAAGTGGTACAGTAACACCGTCTTTTATGGATACGCTTTTACCATGATGGATAGTTCATGCATGAAACAAGATCAAGTTTATAGCTTTCTTTTAAAGACCCAAATAATTCTATTATTTGGCTGGAAGATATGTTGTCCATCTATTTAAAGAAAAAATACCCCAAGGAATCAATCAGTCAGACTAATCTCAATCTCAATACGCAGCTTTTGTTTGTGGAACATCATGCTTTCAGTACCCTGGTTATCATCATTTGCGATCCCAAATCTAGGGTTAATTGATATATAAAGGGCTACCTACCCTGTTGTGCACTAACTGTCATTTTCTTTGTTTGTGAAACATCATGCTTTCAGTGCCCTGGTTATCATTATTTGTGATCCCAAATCTAAGGTTAATTGATATATAAAGAGCTACCTACCCTGTTGTGCACTTCCTGCTATTTTCTGCATTTAGAGCCACCTAAATCACTTGTAGCAAGGACATACAAACTCTCTTTTGAATGCACCATCAATTCCTGATGTACCAGCGTGTTTCCTTTTTCTCCATGTCATCAAGGAGAACTAATATCCAGCTATTTCCTCTATGCTCTGTTCATCATCCTTAGAAATATATGGCACACTAGAATGCCAAAAGCTGACTTGCTGCATATATATTGCTCATACCAATAAATGCAGCAGCATTACTTTTGTCTAGATGCACTGACTGCTCAAATGTCCATCTCCCAAGCTCTACATTTACCCATTTTTGGCATGCCCCCAAAAAAGGCAACAATAACTTGAGTCGATCTGAAGGTGCCACTTTCTCAATCACTTTCAGTGCCTTATCAAAGTGCCCTGCTTGGCTGAAAAGGTGAACCATGCAAATGTAGTGTTCTAGAGTTGGATTTAGGCAATAAATGTTGGTCATTACATCAAAATATGTTTGCCCATCTTGAATTAACCCCGCATGACTACATGCAGTTAGAAGAACTGCAAATGTAACTGCATCTGGCATTAAACCTTCTGATTTCATTTTGTTGAATGCAATGAAAGCCTTTTTTACTTCACAGAGTTGAGCATATCCAGAAAGGAGTACATTCCAAGAGACAACATCATAAAAAGGAAGATGATCAAACACTCTGTATGCTTTTTCAAGCATTCCAAACTTGGCATACATGTCCACCAATGCATTGCCAAGCACAATATTGTCCTTCAATAACCCTTTATTGTGCACCTCACCATGTATTTCCTCTCCCTTGTCTACTGATCCAATGCTTCCACAGGCTTTCAGAACACAAGCATATGTGACCACGTCTGGCATGATGCCCTCATCTTGCATCTTTGCATAGCATTTCAAAGCTTCTTCACTGAGACCATGAATGGTATAGCCAGATATCAACGCAGTCCAAGAGATGACATCTTTTACGGAAAGCCCATCAAACACTTCTTGTGCTTTTTTAATTGCACCACACTTAGTATACATGTCCACAAGTGCATTGCCGAGTGAAGCATTGTTTTCTAATAGACCATCTTTCTTCTTGATCTCAACATGTATCTCTTCTCCCTTCTCAAGTGATCCTATGCTAATACAAGCACTCAAAGCACACAAAAAGGTTACTGCATTTGGAGGAAACCCTTCATCTTGCATCATGGCAAAGCAACTGAGTGCTTCATCACCAAGCCTATGTTGGGCATATCCAGAAAGCAATGCATTCCAAGTGATGACATTCCTTACCGGAAGCTCATCAAAAACTTCTCGTGCTTTTTCAAGTACACCACATTTCACATACATGCCAACAATTGCATTTCCTAGGACAACATTGTCAGAAAGTAACCCTTTGCTTGCAACTTCGGCATGTATCTTTTCCCCCTTCTCAGTCAATCCGAGACTACCACAAGCATTCAAAACACATGCAAATGTGATGGAGTCGGGGGATGTTCCTTCAACTTGCATCTGTGCAAAGCAATCCAAAGCTTTCTCGCCAAACCCATGATTTACATATCCATTAATCAAAGCATTCCAAGAGGCAACATCTCTAATCAAAATCTCATTGAACACTTCCTGTGCCTTTTTTATCATACCACATTTGGCATACATATCAACTAACGCATTACCCAGTACAGTGTTGTGTGATAACAGCCCTTGTTTTCTGACCCTGGCATGCATATCTTCTCCTTTCACAACTGATTTGATGCTTCCACAAGCTTTGAACATGCAAGTAAAGGTGATAACATCTGGCGGGTGACCTTCTTCTTGCATAGACCTAAACCATTTCAAAGCTTCATTTCCATATCCTTGTTGGGCATATCCAGAAATCAATGCATTCCAACAAACAACATTTCTTACCAGAATCTCATCAAACACCTGTTGAGACTCTTTGAGAGAACCACACTTAGAGTACATGCTAATGAGGGCAGTGTGAATATACATGTCTTTGTGAAACAAACCTCTGTGGAGTATATGAGAGTGTATCCGTCTGCCCCGGTGTAGATCTTTGTGTTTGCCACATTTCTTTATACAGTGAAGGAGAGAAATACGATCGTAGGGGTCCTCTGTATTACTTCCTGATCCCACAATGAGCTCGCCATAGCTCGCCATAGCCGTGAGCTTCTCCATGTGCAGTCGCCCCCCACCCAACCAACGGCTGAAGGTCCTGCGGGTTATTGTTTTCAGATACTACATAAGTATGCTCTGGTTTCTCTTCCATTTACAAATCTATGCTCCGTGATTTCTAGCTACATTTCTTTGACACTAGCATAAACACATTTTGGCCTATTTTGCTCAAATATGTATAGTGAAGAAATTAAATGAGCTTCACGGAAGCTAGGAAATTTTGATGCCGTGTACTACCCTTGTTGCATACTTAAGAAACTACTTTTGTGTTGTACATTGCGATTGTATGCCATCTCCAACGATGATTTGAACTATAGCTCCGAAACAAACTTATCAAACATAAGAAAACTCTAACTGTAACTCACATCCCTTCACCTCCGTGATGCTACAGAAATCCATACATGATCCATAAGACCGAATGAAACATTTTTTCGTATTTGTGCATCGATAGAAATTCTACTAGGCCGTGTTTGGAATCGAGACTTGTGTTGTGCTTGAGTGATAAATTAGGTGGGTAAGGAACCATGATGGAGCATGCTTGTGTAGTGTTTCTGGAAAAACACATGTAGATTCTATTATTATCCTCAAAGGTCAAATATGAGTTGATTAAATAGTGATATCTAGTCTTTTACTAATACATGTTGCAATTGAGAGTGCCACAATGCGACTTAGAGAGAAATATGTGTACAATTAGGTAAGGGTTGAAATTTGGGGAAAGCAAGCCCTAAGTTGATTGGTCGTGGAGCATTACAATAAAATGTGATAATTACACTCACAAACATGTTTAGGCAAGACATGCATAACCCATAGGTCTCCTAGTCGATGTCATGCCACCCCACCTTACATTGAAGAGAAATGTGAGCTAATGTATATGGAAATGATGATATCGATTGCGGATAAGAGTGAGGGGTTTAACGTTTATTACTACATGCATAAATACCTCAATACTTGCCTCCAACATACATTCATTATCTATCTAATTTAGTCATGGTGGTTCAATATAGGTTCGTCATAATCTAATCTTAATTTCCAAATACCACACAATATAGTCTAACTTTATGAAGACTTTTAATCTCCCCAAGTGATTGGCTGCCACAATAACCTAACCATTGAATGTTGCCAATCTTATGTTGTAGTCTTCGTCTAATCTCAAGTAAGCGCTATCTGAAGTAGACTAATTGCATATTCTTCCTGAATTCTTCTTTAAGTGTGATTAATTAGCAAATTGGTCAATTATAATATTCCATTATTTCCCAACGTGTTAAGTAACTTATTGGAATGAGTAATTGTTTGATCAAGCAGTATGATCAGTTGAATGTTTAATTAAAACAGTTTATTGAACGCATATCCTTGCTCATTAAGGATGGAAAGGCTACCAACTGCATCCTTTGGCCCCTTCTCAATTGATGTCAACTCTTTTGAACAAAGAGCATTCCCCTATGCAAGCCCCTTGCACAAGGTGGAATAATCCATGAAAAGAAAGTAGCGCTCATGTGGCCAAACAAACTTTGGCATATGTCAAATCGTTATCCATAACCAATGTAGAGAATTTGGACTACTTTCAGTCCCATATGTTGATTTTTTCATGTGCTCGTGTTAACCATATACTTCAAATCCAAGCCCAAGAAAATTTTCTAGGTTATTGGGAAGGTAGTTTTATTATAATCTCATGGCTCACATCATATATGCTCCATGTTCCCATATTGATGATATTTTACCCTGTATGTTAAGGCTTGCTCTTTCAGTTATTATTCAAGAAATCAACTTTCATTCGTGTTTCCATAAGATGATTTCTCGTTGCAATGTCTCTTACCCACATGTAGTTTCATTTTGAGATGGTTTCAGCATAGATGATGAAACATACCCGAAATCCAAAGGCCCTGTACGTTTTGCTAGTATTCTTGGAAAGTACATTCCATTTGTAGTGGTCATTGCCTACATCAAGGTTCATTTTGAAAATAATTTAGGCTCAATGTCTCCTAGAATTAGGTTTGCAACATGTTTGACAGCACTTTATATGGTGCAACGTTCTTCGGCTCCAACTCAAAGCAAAAGCGTGCTAATCGGGCTCCTCTGTCAACATCACCATGAAGCCGACAAGCACTTAACAAACATAACCAGGCAGTCACTGAACCTTTGTCGAATGGTGAAGTGTTGATCAATGCTTCGGCTTCATCCAGGCACCCTGACCGCCCAAGCAGATCAACCATACACGCACTCTGGTCCATCGTAAGCATGGGGACACAATGTGTATGTACATACAAAAATAAGTGTCTTCCCATATTGATCAATCCTGAATGACTACATGTGGTCAGAGCCAACAAAAAAGTTATAGCATTGGGCTCTATTCCCTCATGGTGCATCTTATGAAAGTAAGAAAGGGCATCCTCATCATCGCCATTGTGAGCATACGTTGCGACCATAGCATTCCAAGATACAATATCATGGAATGGCATACTCTTGAAGACTCCTTCTGCATCATTTATGCCTCCACATTTGCCATACATATCAATAAGGGCATTTCCTACTTCGAGAACTTCCTCACATCCAGCCTCTAGAACTGAATGATGTATCATTTTCCCTTGTTCAAGCACTCCAAGGTTCGCACATAATTCTATGGTAGAAAGGAATGTGACGCGATCTGGTTTAACTCCATTGATGAGCATCTCATGAAAAAGAATGAGACCCGCCCAGAAGCAATCATATTGGATGTAGGCTGAGAGCATTGACGTCCACGAAATGACATTTGGAGCCTCAATTTGATTGAAGCTATGACCAGCCTCGAGTAAGCACCCAAACTTTGCATATAAGTTTATCAAAGCAGAGCCAACCATTACATTCTCTTCAAAACCACAATACACGGATGCAGCATGAATAATTTGCCCATCGAAAAATGCCGAGATTCCAGTGCAAGCATCAATAACACAACCATAAGCTATGGTCTCAGGTTCAAATCCTTGCAAGAGCATCTCTCCAAAGAGATGTAGTGCCTTGTCTCCTTCTTCATTGTGAGAATAAGATGCAATAATTGTGGTCCAAGAGACCACATTACGATGTGGCATCTTTGCAAAGATTAATCGAGCCTCATCTATTCGACCACATTTACTATACATATCAAGAATCGCATTCCCAACAACTACATTATACCAGTGTCCATTTTTAACTATGTCTGAGAATATCTCTTCTCCCTCTACAAATGCTGAGAGTCCAGCCGCAGCATTCAATGCACACACATAAGATATAGCACTTGGTTTTATGTTTTCTAATTGCATCTGAGAAAACCATAGTAAAGCTTCATATCTATATCCATGTTGGGCGTATGATTTTATTATAGCATTCCAAGAGACCACATCTCTGCAAGGCATCTTCTTAAAAGAAGAAATTGCGTCTTGAAGCTTCCCATTCTGACCTAACGCATTGATGAGAATGTTCCACGAGTATAAATTAGGGTTTCTGATCCTCTGAAATGCTTCTTGAGCAGAAGAAGGGTTCCCACAGTCTCCATACATCTGAATGATCCAGTTTCCAACAAACGTGTCTGTATCCAAGCCATTTGCGATGATCTGTTCGTGAAGGAGCGTTCCATGGCGCAGAGAATGAGTTTTGCCGCAGTGTTTTAGCTTCGAAGCTATGGAGGATATGTCGAGGAAGCCATCTCTCATGCTCGGTTAAGCTTAGGCGCCATAGCCAAGCCCTGCGGAAGAAGGGGCAGGTGGTTGGTGGTGTAGATGGAGAAGAAGAAGAAGAGGAAGCCACACCATGAGCACACTAGGGGAAAAAAACACAACCTTGCAAACAACTCATTCGTTAGGGTCAGAAGCACTCTCATTTAGATCGAGTCCGCATAAAAGCTTCTGAGAATGTTGTTAACTCGAGGAAAAATACACACGGAACCACAATATTAGGTACATGATAGTGTACGCGGAGAGCAAATAACATATTGATAAATGGAACAATGAGGCGCGGTTATGACATCAAGGGTTGTTATACAATGAGAGAGATAGTAGTGCATGTACGCCTCAACATTGTGATATAGACTTATTTGTGTTAATGATATGTGGAAAGAGTTTAGTGTGATCAATAGATGAGATAAGTGAGAGATCAATGAAGACATTGGGTTTGGGTTTAGAATTGAAAAGTAGGACAAATGAACCAAGAAGCAATTAAGATAGAACATGTGAATTGAAAATATATAATCATAGTCATGGTATTATAAGGTCAACTCATATAGAGATTAGTAAGATTGGAGTAAACCACAAATGATAAAAAAGATTGATTAATAAATAGGGAGAGTTCATATAAAGATCGAGAAGCATGGAAACATAAATAAAATCATGATTACGAATCATTGGATTTGTAAGCATGGCAACATCAATGAAGTCATGGTTGATGTTCATTCACGACTTCAAAGGTCAATACACATGTTGACATCGGTTAAGTGTTAAGTAATGTAGAGATTGGATCACTAATCAAGACTTTGGATTGGATTAACAAGCATGGCAACAATGAGTGAGCTTGGAGCAACGCTGATTAACCTGTGATTCGATCGTTGGTCTCGGACATGGGACTCACGTCAACAATACCTGCGTTGATTTTTCTGGGCTTTCTTTTTCTATATCTCTCTCTCTTTTCCTTTTAGTTTACCCTAGTAGTAAATTTTTACACTACAAGCACTATGTCCTAGGTTCGAAAGGCAAATTTCTCACCTCTCTATTATATACTTGAAACTTCATACATATCTCTTAATTTACTAGTTCCCATTGGGGAATGTAGGGGTTGAACCCATGACCTCTTGCTCTCCATTGGACACCTTAATACTATATTCGTTTAAAAAATTCAAGCTGTGAAATTCGTTCCCTGTCGCTTTTAGTTTTTTCCCCGCCAAAAATCCATGGCTTCTTCTGCTTCTGCAGAGGCCAGAGATGAATTTCCCGCCTTCCCTTTCGAACCCTACCCCGTTCAGCTCCGCTTCATGAAGGAAATTTACGGATCTCTGCAGAGAGGAGGAGTCGCTGTAGCCGAAAGTCCCACAGGTATCTGTAATTATGCTCCTTTTTTTTTATATGAAGCCGCTCCTTTCTTTTCTCGTGCTTTTCTGACCTAGTTTCTGTGACTTTCTGTTTCATTTCCTTCTATCAGGAGCTGGAAAAACAATACAATAAGTATGACTCTCATGATCTTACTCCTGTCCGCTCATCTCTTTGCGTTTTCCTTTTTCTAGGAACCGGAAAAACTCTAAGCTTGATCTGTAGTGTCTTGCAATGGCTTCAAGATCGAAGATCGTCGCAAGTCAGTGAAGAAAAGGCAGATTCTTCACTCTCCATTAAAGATGAAGATAATACCAGTGTAAATTTGGAATCTGAACCACAGTGGTTGCGAGAGTTTTGCAAACCTAACAGTGGAAAACAGCAGAAAAACGCAACAAAGAATGTAAAAAGGAAGACATTTAGTAGCAAAATCTTGAATATATCTAGCGAGAAGAAGAATCCGCAAGTAGATTCGTCACACAGAGATCATGGAAATGTTCTAATTCAGGATCAGGATCAAGATGAAGAAATTTTCCTTCTCGATGACTATGACAGTGGAGTTGAATCTGGTTTTGAGAAAAATAGCAGGAAAAGGAAGGTTTATCACACATCAGACGGGAGCAGTGATGAGGAAGTGGATTTGGAAGAGGAAGAAGATGTACAACCAATGAAGGTATTTTTCTGTAGCAGAACACATTCACAGTTGTCTCAATTCGTGAAGGAATTGCAGAGAACTGTATTCTCTTCCTCATTGAAAGCTGTTACTCTTGGTTCAAGAAAGTCTCTTTGCATTAATCCAGGTACAAACTAATGAATTCCCAATACTGGAACCACACATGCATGTAAAGGCACATGAATTTTCTTGGCCAAAATGGCTCCGAAGTCTTAGGTCAAAAACTTAGCATAGGATATAGTAGTATAGAGACACAAATTGACAAAGCACAGGGGTGTAGATTCACAGGTGTAACCCTCAGAGGGCATATTCAGGGAGTCTAATCTTATTAGATGCACTACGATTGAACTGGACTTGTGCTTTGTCCATCTCGGATTGCACGTTCTCATAGATACAGTGGCAATTAAACACATTCAAATAGGATAAAATGAAAAAAATAGTTGTGCTAGGAACATTCTTCATCCTGAAAGAAAACTGCTGTATGTCTAGAGGATCTGATGTTCTTCTTTGGAGTACAGTTCCTCAGTTATGTCATGTATGAAACAGTTCCCTTTCTGTAATCATGTATGAAACACCAGTTATAAAACATATCATCTGTTTTTTTAAACTTGATCTCTTAAATGAAGACCTTTTGTTCTTCTTATGAATTATCATGAATGATGCAGATGTGCAGAAGCTAGGGCATCCATCTCGTATTAATGAACGATGCTTGGAGCTTCAGAGGAACAGCAGTAACCGAAGTGCCGAAAATAAGGTATGGCACACCTTAATCTAGCAAATGTTTAGTAAAAAGAGTTTTTGATTATCGAGTTTTTACTCAGGTAATTTGTTTGACCAATGCTGAACATCATCTGACTGTTTAAGATGCTTGTTTGTCTGGCCCCTAGATTGACACCACCCCACCCTCTTTATTTGTTATGATATTATGATATTATGTAAAATGTGTCACTTTCGTGAAAAGTTGCTGGCTTCTTTGGCATATACAATAAATGTTGAATCTGCTGATGAATTTCAGTACATATGTGGGAGATGCACCTAGTACTCCACATTGATGAATCAGGGACAATTTCATCCTCCTCAGTTGACAGTCTATTATTTCTTCCTTCTCGTTGTCCATTAGAGCAACAATTGAGGAATTTATACAAGTGTGTGGACCAAGTCCTGAGCTTAAGGTGCAATCAATGGGAAAATGGAAGCTATCAAGTTCCATCTAATTTTGATGATTGAGTGGTCTGACATCAAAACTGCTGATATAAACCTTAAGGAATGCTATTATTAGTTAGCTCAAGAAATACATACTTATGCATTATGCACAAGTTTCCCCATTTGAGTGTCCTCTGAATACTTATAAAGGATGGCTTTTTAACAAGGTGGAATCTGTTGGGAATCTGAGCATGGTTTGATAATCCCATTTTCTTGCAGTTACCAGCAAAGAAGAGTCATGGAAGGAAAACAAAATGTACAGGTTGCCCATTCATGAAAAAGAAGGATCTTCAGAGAAGGTTCAAAGAGCATGCTTGGGAATCAGAAGTATTAGATATTGAAGATCTGGTGCAACTGGGTCAAGGGCTTGGTACATGTCCTTATTATGGTTCAAGGCACATGATTCATTCAGCAGACCTTGTAATTATGCCCTATCAATCCCTCTTGCATCATCAAACTCGAGAGTCTCTTGGAGTTAAATTGGATGGCTGTGTTGTGGTCATAGATGAGGCCCATAATCTTGTAGATTCTATTAGTGATATGCATAGCTGCCAAATATCATTTTCTCAAGTAAGCTTTTATTGCAAACTTGATATATTTCACACTTTGCATCCTATGTTCCAGTTTGTATCACGTACTGCATGCTCATATCATTTATGCTTTTAATGGCAGCTTAATCAAGTGAAGTTGCTACTTTCAATATATCTAAGTAAATTTAGGGAGATGCTTAGTGCTGGAAATAGACGTTATATACAAACACTGCTGACACTTATTGAAGCCTTTCTTAATCGTCTAGTTACTGGCAATGACAAGTGTGCGCGGCTGACAGAAGGCAACGAGACAGTAGAAATGCTTACTATTAATGATTTTCTCTTCTCATTGGATATTGACAACGTTAATATGTTCAAGCTATGTGAGTACATGAAAAGCAGTAAGATCATTCACAAGGTAAGAGTTTTCAATGAGTTTCTTTGTTAATGTATGAAGAGGTAGTTTAATCTGATACCATAACAGCTATACAGGTATGTGGCTATGCTGAGAGGTTATCATTTCAAAAGGAAAGCTCTACATGTACAAACAAGGGTGCAAAAGAGATCTCTGATGAGTGGTCAGGGTCATTCACTGGTTTCCATGCATTAGCTGAGTTGGTTCTTACTTTGATGATGGAAGATAGTGATGGTCGAATCCTTGTTCATTCGTGCTCTTCTAATGAACAATGCCAGGCTTATATAAAGTTTATCATGCTTAATGCCGCACAGGCTTTTTCTGAGGTTAGGTGAAATTGACATGCCTTTTAAAGATATAGGTGTATAAACTAGGAAAGAAGTCCAATATACCCAAGTCTTTTGCTATTTTCCCTAAATGCCCATGGCCTATTCGTTGTTATTTCTCCAAATGCCCTTAAATTTTTGTTATCTCCCCAAATTCCTCTTGTCAACCCCAAAAGAGAGAAAGGGGATGAATCGACCATATAATCTCTTAAATGAGAGTTGACCCAGGGCATTTTTGAAATCATGAAAACTTACGGGCATTTAGAAGATAAAGAAAATCATAGGTATTTTGGAGTTTTTCCCTGTATAGTAATTAAGGTAGTTGTGACAATGTTCTACATAATGCAGGTTTTAGAAAAAAGTCATGCTGTTGTGCTGGCTGGAGGCACCTTGCAACCCATTGAGGAGCTTGAATATCGTTTGTATCCTTGCTTGAAGAGGAATCAGATACATTTTTTCTCTTGTGGACATATTGTTCCACCAGAAAATGTCTTGGCTATAGCTGTTTCACATGGTCCTACAGGGAGAAGTTTTGATTTTACTTATCAATCACGTGCCCTTCCTGAGATGGTACATACATCTGTGGTTGAGACTGTATCCAAAAAGAAGGAAAGAAGTATATGTTAACATCTCTAAAAGACCATAATGGCCAATGAGATCTAACAAAGATTACTTCTCTTTGTTCAGAATTTTGCTCCCATTTTAAAACATTTCGTGTCATTTACAGGTAGAAGAGCTAGGACGATTTGTTTTTAATCTTTCTCTGGTTGTTCCTGAAGGAATGGTTATTTTTTTGCCATCATTTGAGTATGAACAACAGTTACACTCTGCATGGAAAGTCTCAGGAATCCTTGATAAGATACAAAGGAAGAAAGTTCTATTTCGAGAGCCCAGAGATGCTGCATCTCTCGATACAACACTACGTAAGTACAAAGAAGCTGTAACAGATACTCAGAATCTGGATTCAGGAAGGACAGGAGCTATCATTCTGTGTGTCGTGGGAGGAAAAATGTCTGAAGGTATCAACTTCAGTGATGGTATGGGTAGATGTGTGGTCATGGTTGGATTGCCATACCCAAGCCTTTCAGATCCAGAACTTGTAGAACGTATGAAGTATGTTGATATGATTCTGTCAGTGCCAACAGATAGGATGCCTGAGGGTTGTGAGTTGGAAAAAACACCATTGAGGGGCTATAATGGCAGAACTTATTATGAGAACCTATGCATGAAGGCAGTAAACCAGTCTATAGGTAATGCTCATACACTTTTTTACTGCTCTTTTATTTTATGTTTGCAAATATTTCCAAAGCCACTCAGTGTATTAATGTCTTCTTAGGTAGAGCAATCAGGCACATAAAGGATTATGCATCTATTCTTCTTGTGGATGCCAGATATACTTCATCATCTTCTATAACATCAGGGCCAACATCAAAGCTACCCACTTGGATTAAAGAGCAGCTGATCATAGCGACAGGAAGCTTTGGAGAGGTACATAAACGAATTCATCAATTCTTCAGGAAAAAACAAGGCGATAACTAGGTATGCATGATTGTTTTGATGTCAATTATAAGTATTTTTTCAGTTTTCTTGGCTGCTCTAATAAGCTATTTCTCAAAATTCTAGTAGGAGATGGCAAGATCACTACAACATGGTAGACTTATTCGAAGGACATGTTGAGGTGCAGCTTGGTTTCTAGTGTATATTTTAAAGCGGTACACGGTTGTCATCAAGAGTTTGAGATATAGGCTTTTACTTCATTATGTTCAAACTTTAGAATATGAAAATGGGTCGCTAATAGCATACAATAAGAAAGCGTAGTGTTCAAAACATTGTTGGTCAGGATTGAATCAATGTGTTGGATATTATAATGAATAAGAGTGATGTTATTGAATAAGAAGCTCCAAGTGTCGGAAGTAAAGTAATAAAACACTAAGGAAATGGAAAACAGGACTTTGGACTGATGGTCACCCATAAGAATGTGCACTTGGTAATGTAGATGCCGTAAAATAAATACATTTCTTCAGGAATTATACTATCAACTTGGGAATCTGTGTAGACTGAGTAATAGATCCAAAATGTGAAAGTAGTCTGGGAAAGTTGGATAGCATGCTTCCGAATTGTTGTTTCAGTAAGCTTTGTAAGTTCATGTGTCATACTATAGATCATGCATGCTTATTGTTTTCTTGGGCCTATGGTTCCTCTTTATATCTGAGAGAAGATAAAGTTTGATTTCATCTTTGACAAGAATTATTGTGCTTATTGATAGAACTTACAACCTCAATTTAAAGATACATGTGAAGGGATAGTATCCCAGTTCGTGATGCTTCCCAGTTCAAATACCTCAATTTAAAGATACATGTGAAGGGATAGTATCCCAGTTCGTGATGCTAGGATAACTAGGACACCTGATAATGGAAATTGGAGAACATGTGTCACTTGAGCACATCTCAAAGATGGGAGATCGGACAATATTTAATGCATGTGTTGCAAACTTTCCTTTGTGGAATTGTGGAATGGGGAGGTAATATTTCATGCCATTCAAGAAAAACTTGATAATGACCATATAAAATCAAATTTCTTTCATCCAATTCAGTCATTCCCTCATTCTAATCTAGAGACCATGAAATGTGGTGCAAAAAGAGGGATAGGAAAGCCTTGTGTTCTGCCACCTCCCTTTCTGCTCTAAGTTTCTTTCATCCATGTGAGTCAACCCTTTCAGAAGTAGTTTGACACTTCTCATGCTAAAGAATATTTGGATGTGGGCTTAGACTGGAAAGGGGGTTAGGAAAACACGACATTTTCCTTATAGAAGTTTTTACATAAAAATTGAGAACAACCCTCGTAGTTACATTTGGAAATTAATTATGGACTTTGGGTTGCCTTAAAGTATCAATGCATAAGAGATCAACGATACCATCACATAATGCAAGCAAGTTTAAATGCACAATGAAATAGAAATTGGGGGGTTGGTTAGATGTCAAGTAAATGGGGGGATATGTGAATTAACGTGGGACTTGGAATGCTTTGCATATGAAGGCGTTGGGCATTAAGTTCACGAATTCCTAAAAGGTTGTGGTATATTTCAAGACCGAAGGTCTTGAATAAAACCATTGCCAACAATTCATGGCTGTCATCCACAAGACCACAAGGTGAAATTTATGAAGATGAAAAGGGAATTTTGGTAACAATTTAGGCTATTTCATTAGAGCTTTCACTTTTATTATTTGTTTTACCATTTAAACATCTCCGATTGTCGCTATTGGGAAGAGTGATTTGTACAATTATTTAGGCACATCATGTCAACCCCCTAGTGGACATCAATATATCGTTGCCATACTCTCAAAAGAGACTTGAAATAAAATCATCATTTACCTATTAAGCATTATTAGGCATGTTATCTTTCCTACTAGATGTATGTAGCTCAATTCCGTACCATTTACAATTAAATAGCAACCAATAATTAAAAGACTAAAATAATTTCCAAAGAATATTTACAGTTTCACTTAGTAACTCTTTTACTCCTACATGCAAACTCCCAAACATCTCTTAAAGTTCTTCACGTGGAACCTGTTCATGTTGATAAATAAACCATCAAAGTGAATTATCATTATTAGTCCAAGATCCAAAATTGTGCATCACTACAAGTTATTTTAGGTGCAAGCAAAACATAATATCAAACACAAGGAAACGTATCTAAAACATCATCGAGTAAAATATTCCAATTTTGTGATTTATAAATTGTGGTTTCAACAAATAACCCTCTTCCTTGTTGACCTATAGTAAGGTCATGACATTCATATGATAATAAATACTAGGCATGAATTACCTTATAACCATCAATGAAGGACTATTGTAGGATGGCAATGTCATAAAATGTCAAAAATGGGTAGATGTTATCGAGAATACACATTATCGTTGAAGTTTCTTGAAGTCTATAAAATTGGGTACCCAATTTCGTGTTGTGATTCTTGTCATTATAAAAATGTTAATACGTACATACATAGAAGCATATTTGTTGGTTGTACTTACCTTTTTGGACCACATGCAATTTGTTCATCAACACTTTCCAAAATTTACAATATGTTTAGATACAAGAAAAATCATCCACAAAAAGAGTCACATTAATCAACTGGATGCCCAAGGTTGTGAGAAATTGTTTGATTTGATTAACTTGAGCTAGTTAGCTAATGAAAACAGAATATGTTGTCTCCTTACTAGTTTTAGTCTTTGTGGTTGAAGAAAAAACTACCATGTTAATGAATTGATCCACCATTGTGATAATTGCATCAATCAAACCCTTCTGAAGATGGGATATCTCCACAAAACCCTCTAGAATGGGCGATGCCTTCAATTAACCGTTATGGGCAATGTTAAGGCATCTTAGGCCAACAACATGCATTACAAATTGCAAACATCGTTTTTACAAAATTGTGAATATAAAGCCATTGGTACTTTTGGGTAACTATCCCTAAAAGCCTTTTGAATTCCTAACATTCAGTTACCACATGTCATGGCAATATTGTACAAAAAGGGATATCAAGAACTCACATTCTTTTAACAATCATACTCTATTTTTCACAAATATAGCTTGTTAAACTCATTGGACAATGTGTTAACACAAAAGTCACTAAAAGTCATGCTATTGAGGGTCATCTATAATTGAAGACCAACAAAACATGTGTGAGAGTAGCAATTTCTTGTGAATCATTCCTTTAGGAAATATGCAAGTTTTAACCATTAATATAAGAAATGTATTACCACATCATTGAAGTGGTATATCATCATAATCATGATTTGAGCCCATGTTTGTAACAACACTACATGAATAACATCAAATGCACAGAACTATTGGATTTCTTAAGAAAGTCTTTCCTTCTTTTACTCATTATCACTTTATTTTACCCTCATCAACAACCCATGATGGAAACATTCAAGCAAAATCAAGTCATCCATAAAAGGCATCACATCAAGGAGAAACCCTTTAGGTGGTTTGAATTGTTGATCTCGTCTCTAATGAGTGACCACAATCCTCATTAATGCGTGTAAGTGAGGAGGTTTGCAACTACGGAATATTCCATAGGCAACACTATAAAAGTATATACTAGAGCTCAAAGGAATCAATTGAGCAAATGTAAGACGTCTCAAGTAAATGAATAAACGAAGAACAAAACAATAACATATATGGATTAAGCGTGAGTTAAAGTATATGAATTGTCTTTCATGATATGGTAAATTAGGAGAGAAAAAGTTCAATTTTTCATCAAGGAGAAACTTTTAGGTTGTTTGATTGCTCGATCTCATGTCAAATAAGTGGCTACATTCCTCCTTAATGTGTGTAAGCGAAGAGATGTGCACTCATGGAATATCCCATAGGAAACACTATACAAGCATATACTAGAGCTTGGAGGAATTGATTGAGCAAATGTAAGATGCATCCAATAAGTAAATAAATGAAGAACAAAGCAATAACATATATGGATTACGAGTGAAGAGGGATAGTAGAGCATATGAATTCTCTTTCATGATATGGTAAATGAGGAGAGAGAAAGTTCAATTTTTCATTAAAATGGTTGGATCACCACATTAACATTCAGGCAAGAAAGTAAAGTTAACGAGGGCCTAAAATGGTTTGTAATTTTTTTTACACGCGAGTCATATTTTCCAAAAACATAAATATGTATGAGAGGGTCGTCTATAAATTTCTTATTATGAAGTGCGGAAAATTAATGGCGACATGCAAAGACAACATGCTTGATTTAAGCACATAGTTCAAACTATTAAGAAACGCAAGGGAAGGAAGGAGACATAGGATTATTGGATTAAAGACGAGATGTACCTTTTATGGACAACATGCAAAGACAACATGCTTGACTTAAGCATAATGTCTATACTATTAAGAAACTCGAGGGAAGGAAGCATACATAGGATTATTGGATTAAAGATGAGATGTACATGCATTACCACAAAAAGATGCCTAACAGAATAAAGCGATCAAATTTTGAATTAAATATTTAAGGAATCTAATGTAGTAAAGGGACACATCACTCCTCACATCCATATTTTTTCATGTAGAGAAATGACATCCAATGTCAAGGTGGTTATTTTTGTGGAGAGAAATGACAAAATGGATTAGCAATATGCGCCCCCTCGATGGTTGTTTCCTCCATAGGTGGAGGTTGGTTTCAATTATGACATAATGGGGGATATCTTACCCGCCACTAGATTGTATCATTATATGTCTTGTATACGCTTATTAGATTGGTAATGGAAACTATGGTGCAATTTTTAATTTTTTTTAAAAATGTCAAGGTGGTTATGGCCCTATGATCTTAGTTGATTGGAAGGTTGCCACTTGGCCCGTAATTCGTTAATTTAAACAAAGTTCCCTCCTTGTTGGCTTGTTATCTTTGCATGAGTTTGGTCATGGGTTTATGCAATTTCATGTGAAGCATCATCATTGTGTTTTTGTTGCAAACCAACTAGTGATGCATGGCACAAACCTATTTGCCCCTCAATTTTTCTTTTGCTCTTTTTGAGTGAAAGAATATTTTATGAGATGAAGAGACAATTGACCAAGGACAAAGTGATCGGAAGTGTGTTGATGCCCAATACCCATGGTGCAATATGGCATTTGTACTCGCATTGAAAAATATGTGCAAACCACCTTCTCTCTTCTCACTCTTCTCCAAACTTAGGATCATCCCTCATGAAGTTATTGAGTCAAGGCCATAGGTATTGACTCAACACCCTCTCTCAATAGGTTCTAAACATGAAATGCGTGCTTGCAATAGGAAAACTACTCGTAAAAACCAAAGCACTATAGTATTTTTACTTGGCATGGTGTGTTCTTTCTTACATTTAGGATATGTGGATTGTAGTCGCCCCCTTGCATCTCAATGTCACCATATGTTATCGCCATGAACTAGTTAGTGGTTCATTATTTTAATGCGTTCAAATAGGGGGTGTAAATGTCACACTAAGGCACGTGACACCGACACAATGTAAACCATTATATGTGAAATAGCCTCAAATATCCATTGTAGTAGCAAATGATATATGCAAATTTGTGATATTGGTGCATGTATTGGACACATCATGATAACTTTGATTATTCTATTGGTCATGCAAACAAAGGTTTGTAGTGAGAGGATGAGTTGTGGTTCTTTCTAAGTTTACACTTTAGAGGGGATGATCATGTCAACTTTGGACATATGAACCCATAGTGGGAGATCAAGCTCGACAACATTGTAGTTCACCACACGAGATCGATTTTGGCCCTCTCAACATCTAGAGTAGGCTTCATTTTCAGATGTGTCTTGCATTGAAAACTCTTCTAATCACATCCGTTATTTCCATTGTAAAAATCCATGTACAACAACCAATATGACTCCCACATTCATTCTAAACACACACCAACATGCCTTTCATGTACTTGGTTGTCAATAATCTTGATGACGTCGTGATCATATGGTTAAAAAGTAATTGAAGTGAGAGAGACAGAGAGATTCAAATAAATTTAGTTTTTACATGTTATCTGCAATATGGAGATCTATTTTAAATAATAGTGGGAGGCATTTCCATGCCATTATTTCCAATGTAATAAATGTAGGCATTTTATGGGTAAGTATTTGCGCCATGCATCGCTGTCAATGGAGAATGGAGGCCTAGGAAGGATCCTTTGTGACAATCATCTCAAGACCAAGGGTTACCCCATTAGTCACAGTTTGCTTTCTAGAGTCGGGGTTTTGCATACATTGAATACATACCTGGGGTTTTTGTTCCTTAGATAGGTCTGTATGCCACAAAATGGCGCCACGGTGACGACTTAGTGCCATGTGTCTCGAGATTAGTATGAGACACACGATAATGAGATGGGGTTTCATTTTTTGTCCAAAGATGGCATTGGGGCTACATTCGTAATTTTAGATAATTTGGGGCCTACTTTTCGAAACCTTCCTTATTCTGGATTTGAAAATAGAACAAAAATCCTAACGTGCCCACGACAACGCCTCCATCATGGCGCAGGCTCGCTCGCTCTCTCTGCGCTCACGTTCTTTGGCCATCATCCAAATCCCTGCATAAACCCTAAGTTTCTGCCCAACCCTAATTCCTCGCATTCACAAACAGACAGAAACCAGAAAAACCCACCACCAAATCCGACACACTTCGATTCATCAATCTTGCATCCTTATGTTAAACCCTTAGCAATCCTTCTGCTTAACCCTAGCTCTGTAAATGTCCGCCATGGCTTCCGTCAGATTCACGCTGATACTATTTCTGGCCCTTGCTTTGGGTTCTCTCATCTTCTTTTTCTGTTATCTTCATGGTCAACCAAACCTGCTAGCCTTCTCTGCCGCCTCTGCAGCGTGTCAGTTTCACGCCAAATCACCGCCGGGATCTCGTTCTAATCCTTTCCCTGGAGACTTACGAGCTTTGCCGTTCGCTTGGAATATTCTAGGCCTCGGATGGACGGCCGGATTCGCACCACCTCCCGCCCAATATCTGCACATAGCATTGTTCGTGAAGAAATGGCCATTCCGGTCGTCCAGTCCCGGAGGGTTAGAGAGACATGCATTCGTTTTACACACATTGTTGGCCAGGCGCGGACACACCGTCCATGTCTTCTCGACCACAGCCTCGTCTGAAATGGACAGTCGCCACAACAAGGCCCGGGCTGAGGCCGACATCCGGGAATGGGCAGACAAAGGATTGTTTTTGCACTTGTTTTCTCGTCCTGATGGTTCGGGGAAGATGGATATCGAAGCCGCATGGGCGGAATTTGTCCAGCTCAATTCTACGCGCCCATTCGACATTGTCCATAGTGAAAGTGTAGCTTTGCCCCCAGATCGTGCTAAATCCTTGGGACCCAGCACCGTCGTCTCATGGCATGGAATCTCGTATGAGATTATCTACTCCGACATCATCCGTGATGTTACTCGAGCCCCAGGAGAGGTCCGTGCACCCGATTTACTAAAATCGCTAACCGAGCGCACATTTCGTGTGGCCGAGGAGGTCAAATTCTTCCCTAGCTATGCTCACCATGTAGCAACAAGCGATCACGTCGGTGATGTGTTGCAAAACATATACCAGATTGGGGCTGAGAATGTTCACATTATCTTGAATGGGGTGGATGAGCGACAGTTCCGCCCCAACCCAGTGGCAGGAGCAACGTTTCGTACAGTTCTCGGATTGAGTGGGACTAATCAACAACAACTTGTGTTGGGTGCAGCTGGAAGGTTGGTCAAAGATAAGGGCTACCCGTTGCTCTTCGAGGCATTCTCGGAAATTCTAGCTGAGGCCCCGCATACACGCCTCCTCTTAGCTGGGGATGGCCCTTGGGCAGTCCGTTTCAAACGCCTCGCACCCGCTAATGTCATGGTTTTGGGCATCCTCTCCCCCGCCCAGTTGGCTGACTTTTATAATGCCATTGATATCTTTGTCAATCCAACTCTTCGTTCACAAGGGCTTGATCACACACTTCTCGAGGCAATGCTGTGTGGAAAGCCATTGCTTGCTACCCGATTCGCAAGCATCACAAAGTCAATCATTGTGAAGGAAGGGGCAAGGGGAGAGGAAGAAATAAGTTATACATTTTCACCAACTGATGCCCCCGCCTCTCTTACAGCCGCCCTTCGGCTCGTGATCCATCATCATGCCTCTGGCCAACTCCAACGTAAGGGTCAGCTATGCTTCCAGCGTGCATCCAAGCTTTTCACCGCCACAAGAATGGCTGCCTCTTATGAGCGCCTCTTCCTCTGCATCACCAATTCCAGCAATTGCCTCTACCCACCATAACATACACATACATCACCATAACTAATTGCCCCTATCCACAATCACTAATTCTTCATCATCAGATTGATTTTTCTGGTGTAACTACACTGTACTATTTGCATTGCCCATAACAGCCAGGTAGAAAGGGAATTGTTTCCTGGGTTACTAATGGTTCAAACTTTCTTGGTTGTGATAAGTCACACTTGGGAGAAAAAGAGAAAGTTTCCTTAAAGTCCTCAACCTTTGTAAGGAGGGGATTGCAAGAGGTTTACAGCTTAAGTTTGTCAAACAGAAAGTGTGAAGATTAGTATACTCTTAGAGAGTGAGTGAGAGAAGTTCATTCTTCCTATTATTGCATTTAACCAATTTAATTTTCCAATTTTTTGACATATGGTCATCAAGGTTGTTCTTTCTATTACTTGCTTAACCTATTACTTATGCTAATTGGTATGGAGCGGCCACCAATGATGTTCTTGGATTTGGTTTATTGTTAATTTTATTGCAATGATGCATCTTGGAGGTCGGTTAATTGTAACCATCATATTCATAGTTTGTTAGCATCATATATTATAAATGGCAATGGAACTCCCCTTGCATACTAGTATCTGCATATATGTTACTCATGCAAATATATGTAGAAGCATCATTGCCATCCAACTCCATACAGTGCTCAAAGACCCATTTGGCAACACTCAAATTGACCCACCTTAGGCTCGCACCTAACAGAACCCACCACAATCTACGGCGATCTGAAGTTGGAATGGTCTCGATCAAAATTATAGCCTTGTTAAAGCATCCAGCCCGGCTCAACAAATCAACCAGGCTGGTGTAATGTTCTAATTTTGGAGCTAAGGAATAATTAGTGTTCATAGTATCTAAACACATCTGCCCTTCATCCACTAAACCTGCATAACTGCATGCAGTCAGCAACAAAACAAATGTTATCACATTTGGAACTATCCCTTCCGCCATCATTTCAGTGAATGAGATGAAAACTCTATTTACATGACCAATCTGAGCATACCCAGTAATAAGTGCATTCCATGAGTGATTGTCCCTTTCAGGAAGCTTTTCAAACATTTCTTGTGCCATTGAAAAGAACCCACACTTAAAATACATATCCACCAATGCATTCCCGAGTGTAATGCTATGTTCCAATAACCCTCTCATGATGATCTCGGCATGTACCTCTTGCCCTTGCTTGGCTGACCCTATGCAGCCACTAGCACTCAAAACCAAAGCAAATGTGCTTGAGCTTGGAGAAAGGCAGTCATATCGCATTTGTTGAAAGCAATTCAAAGCTTCATCATTGAGTCCGTTTTGTGCATATCCAGCAATGAGGGCATTCCAGGAGATGCTATCGTGTATCGCAATCTCATCAAACACTTGTCGTGCTTTCAAAAGGGATCCACACTTGGCATACATGTAGACTAATGCTGTGTGGAGTGCAACATCTTTAGTTAAAAGTAACCCTTTCTTTCGGACCTCGGCATGTATCTCTTCTCCTTTCTCAATGAGTCCATTGTTACCACAAGATTTTAGGATGCAACAAAATGTGACTGCGTCAGGTTGGACGCCCTCATCCTGCATCCTTTCATAGCATTTTAAAGTTTCGTCATCCAGTCCATGTTGGCCATACCCACACAATAATGTGGTCCAAGAGACCACATCTCTTCTCGCAAGCTCATCAAATGCTTCTTTTGCCTTTGTGAGCATACCACACTTGATATACATGTCAACTAATGAATTGCCGAGGACAATACTGCTCCTCAGCAATCCCCTTTTGCTTATCTCGGCGTGTATCTCTTCTCCCTTCTCAACCAATCCTATACTTCCACAAGCTTTCAAGAGGCAAGCAAATGTAACCTCATTAGGGACTAGGCTAGTTTCTTTGTGCATCTTGTTAAAACACTCTAAAGCTTCATTTCCGCAACCAAACTCTGCATACCCGGCAATCAATGCATTCCAAGTAACTACATTCCGAACCAAAAGATGATCAAAAACTTTCCGAGCTTTAACAAGAAACCCACATTTGGCATACATATCCACTAATGAAGTGCCAAGGACCACATCGTGGTCTAATAGCCCCTTCTTCTGAATAACATCATAGATCTCTTCTCCCAGACCAACAGAACCAACGCATCCACAAGCCTTCAAAATACATGAAAATGTAACCGCATTTGGCAAGAGGCCCTCAGCTCGCATATTTGAAAAGAGGGATAGCGCTTCGTTTTCAAGACCTTTTTTGTGAGCATAAGAAGATATCATAGCGTTCCATGAAACCACATCCTGTGCCGGGATTAGTTGTTTGAAGACTTTCCTTGCTTTCTCTACCTCACCACATCTTGTATACATCCCAATTAGTGAAGTGCTGAGATATATGTCTTTCCTGAATAGGCCTCTTTGAATTATCTCCGCGTGTATATACCTGCCTTTGGGAAGATTCCTCTCTTTACCACAATCTTTGATCATGACTTTCAAAAGAGACACAGGGTTGGCGTTTTCTTGTTGTCCTTTCTTGAGCACTTTCTTGTCTTTTCCATGAGATTTGATGGATTTTGGGGACCATTTTTTCGGATCTTTCTTGCAGAAATACAGATTCCAGGAAAGGCCCCTCTTCTGTTCGATCTGTAATGGATGAAGTCTTTCTGATGGAAAACCATGACCGGAGACAGTCGCCTGTCGGCTCGTATCACTGAAGAAATACAAACCTGCATCCCTGCAACATGCCATTCCTCTCGTTGGAAAGCATGTATGAATGATAATAACATATTTCTCCTTCACTTGTCTGTGTGTGTTCTCCAAGCAGCTAAGAGGATGATAGTAGCATAGTATGAACCATACGTACCATACGCGAATGCTATCGTGTGTTTCAACCATTCGCATAAGAAAAACAAACACCCTCAAAGAATGATAAATACCATACTTTTGGATTAACTATTTATTATGAGGTAAATAAGCCTAAAATTTTGAAACAAAACCAAAAGAAAACATTAAAAAATAAGAAAAAAAGCAAAAAGAAAATTCGATAGATCAGACATATATGGTCATTGAGTTTTAAGCAATAACTTTTGTTTTTCAAGTTGTATGTACTATATCTTATGACCACATACATCATCAGAAGCATGGCATGGATGTACCCAAACCCAAATCCCTCCTTTATATGACACCCCTTTGTTTACAAAGAAGTATATGAAAACAAGAATTTCAAATCACGCCTCCTATTGAAGTCGCATGATATAGTTACCTCTATATCATGTTAACCTATCAAGAGCTAGAAACAACATTATTGTGACCATTGTGCCTCAATTCTTGAATTGCATGTATTCTGGCCCATTTTTGTGGTTGCAAGAGCGGCCCATCCAAACTCTTGATAAGAGTAAAAGTTCGTAAGGTTAAGGATAATTGAGGTTAGGAGTTCGAGAGTGCTTGACAACTACTCTTGCCTGACTCGCCATTAATAGGGTATACAATGATCCAGACCCCTTGACCTATGATATCTGTGAAGGCAAAACTTTGTTTCATTCAATGTTGTGCACTCAATTAGTACATTTAGAGCCAACATGTCTTTTTTGGCACTACTACCAAGGACATGAGCGTTAGAGTTGAATCCTAATGTAATCATATGACAAGGAAATAACAGATAGATAGATAAGATAGGAGAGAGAAGGAAGGGTGCAAATCCATCCGACCACCCCCGAGCGGAGAGATCGAGACGGAGTTGAGCTTCGATCGGCATCCCATACCACCGCCTTGGCATCAAGTCATACCTGGTACTGGCGCACTTGCTACACGATTTTTATCACCATGAGATCATAGTCTCGATATAGTTGAATTCATGATGTCTCTAACGAGGGTAGTTAGGCCTCATATTTATAGTTAGACCAAAGGCGCCCAAGGAAATTCATGCTTGGCCCTTATGGGTTGTCTCAATTCTTAGGATTAAAAGTAATCATCCCTTCTTTAGACTTGCGTTTAACCCTCACACTTTATCCATGTGTTTAGAATACTACGATACAAACTTACCACATGCTAAATTATGGTCATGCCCATAGCAATGAGGGCAAGTCTTGACATAGGGTTAAGATTATGGCACATGGAATTTATGAGGTTTTAGGATGATCAAAGAAATATAAGAATGAGAGAGAGAGAGTGTGTGCGTGTGTGTGTGTGTTTGCGAGTAACATCATCATCATCACCACCACCATCCACAACAACAACATCAACACCAACGTCGTTGTTGTCATCGTCATCGTCAACAACATCATCATCATTGTCAAAAACAAGGGAACATGAAAGAGTTTTTTCCTAGCTCACCACCCCACCTCAAATTTTAACATCTCCAATGTCAATTGTAGCCCCACGTTGACACCCCACCGGTTCATTCTACCATACCATCCTCGTTTCTTTCCTCACTCTCCCCCTCTCCCTCTCTCTCCCCTACCCCCAACAACATCCCCATAAATCTTCTTTATATTATTGAAAATGTTATTTATCGAATAAAATGTTAATTATATCAAGTTAATGATGAGGTGTTAAAAACTAGTGATTTGGAATGTATTATACTAGGTTAAAGTCTCAAACAAGGTATGTTGTCATGTCTCTATAAAAACTCTTAGTTTGAGAGGACACACAAGCAACAAATCACTCCCAAAAATGGCTTTCAACATTGATGGCACTTTTCCCACAAATACGAGTGTAGAATGATACATCACAATTCACCACTTTGGCATTATGAAGTCCATATCAATAATACATTCTCATGAGGTTTCAAAATATGACATTGGACATCTATTTCTCTATTTCAATTTCCACCTCATAAACATAACTACGCTTTGATATAAGGCTATGAAAACATTTTTTGGGACTTTTAGCGATTTCCCTAATGGCCCTCAAGTCAATTGATGTCACAACTTACCATGTCTACTAATTTGGATATTCACATTTTCCTTCATGATTATTTATTTCATACATTACAATTTATAAATATCATTCATTGCAAATTGGTTGCATAATTCTCCCTTTCTACTCATCATTTTCCATAATGTGCTACATTCCTCGTGTGTTATATATAGATCACTCATTACTTTCACAAATTGACATTCGGGTATATAGGGAAAGAACACATGATTATCTTGATCAAGGCAAACATTGTTTTTCAATTGGTGTACGACGACTACCTCAATTTTTATGAACAACCTTTACCAACCAACAATACACACTTTATCAAACTTTTTCTCTCTTTCTATAGATCTTTGATATTTGTTTACGATGCCAAGAGGATGCATGCACACATGTGTTTTGATCTCTAGTAGACATGAAAAAGGGTTCTCCCTCTCTTAATGTCCCGACTCCCCACATAACATTAAAGTTGGTTGATTATATGGAATTACTAAAAGTTCAATGTATGTATATTTTTTATCCTATGAGCAATGATGCACGTAAATAAGTTGTATAAAGGGATTTCATTAAAGTAATTGAATGTTGTTTTCTTGTCTATATGTTACCCAATTAATTTCTATGATTTATAGGGCTAACCAATTGTATTGATCAAGGAAAATCGTGAGGTATTGTGTCAAATGGCCATAACATTGGTCTTTATATTGTTACCATGGAGTTATTATTTCCTAGTACGACGTTAACTTGATAGCAAGGAGTGGGTACCAACAAATGCAATGTGACAAGGTTGTGTGCATGTTCAGACATATATTTATGTGTGGATAAAGACAAATAACAATATTTCACTTACTTTTAACTTATTAATTCGTAAACACTCCATTATTATTTGACTGCAACTAACATTCAGACCTAAATTACATCAAATTTGTGCCTTGCACAATAACGTATACTACTATAGGCGATACCACTTCAGATTTATAAATAAAGAAACAATAAAAATAAATAAGCATAAAAATATAGAGAGTCAATATATATACATATACACACACATGTATGTATGTATGTATATATATATATATATATATATATAATCTATAAAAGAAGAAAAAGAAGAAAAAATGAAAAATATACAAAAAACAACCGATGGGTATATAAATACATCTAGAGATGAGAATCTCTAAATTACTAAATAAAGAGATGAGACAATGTGAGTATGGATGGGATCGAAGGCAACATTAACAAAGCTTGAAAGTAGGTCAATGCTCATTTGTAAGAAATTGAAGAAGAATTGAGCATATGTTTTCAATGTGATGCCATCACACATACCATGCCATCAACAAAGAGATCAAGAGATCAATGACCTTGCCAATATGCCATTGGACATCAGGTCGCTTACCATGTTAGACAATCCCTATTATTGAATAAAAGACACAGATCCACGAGGTGTTAGGATGCCTTAACTCCTTCCATGTTGTTTGGCCCCTATTTACTAAATACGAACTATTGTGCATGTTGTTAAATGGAAAATGTGTATTTGTTTTGATGGACAACATTGTGCATAAATGCATTGCATTCCAAATTGTACACATTGCGAGCACTAGAAAGCAGACAAGCACATATAGTTGTATTTGTGGTTTCCCTTCCATTTGTTAGAGTAAAACAATCACCTCCGTGGCAATTTAAGATTCACAAATTCTTAGTGGCATTACATTCCGCCCCTTATACAATCAACTTCAATGCTTTCCATATCCAATCACATGATTTCTCTAAAGGAAGTTATGAAAAATTCATAATGAATGAATTGTTGAATCCATGCATAAAGGTCGCTAGTAGGATGACTATGTATCTTACATGTTGATAGTGACAACACTTCCACATGTAATGTATTTTATTATAATTCAACAATGTATACTTTTGAATAAAAAGTTTGAAGTTGTTAATGGTACACTTTTGACATGGCTAATGCATATTATGCACATAAAAATCATTAACAATCGGGCAATCCCCATCCCACATGGCAACATGCATTGGACATAGGTTACAATATTATCTACCATTAGACTTGTGAGTACATTGGCTTGCACATCACTAAATTTGTCAAAGGCAAGAATTGGGTTGATGTTTTAAATCAACCAATTGGCCTACCATTACACATTGTGATTTGTCATTTTCCAATTCAACCATTGCACACATGAGTCAACTTCATGAAACCTTAAAATTTGTTTGGTTTGTTGGACAATAATTGCACACATCATTATATTGTACTCACTTCCCTTGATTCTGATCACAAGAAAGAGTGACGGTTTAGGAAAAGGTATTTGATAGCAATAAGATATGTTATTTGTGTTGAATTTGTTAGTTACAATTTTATTATGATAATTACATGATTGATAGTGTTATTTGTTAGAACTTGGTCACTATTTGCAACTTTATTGATCATTTCCACAAGTTTAATATGTATGTTATTCCATCCACTACTAGAATTTCTACCCTCCATGTTCCTAGACGACAAGAAGTGCAAAACCATATCTTAATCATGCAAATTGACAACATACTAGAATTATCGTGTCAAATGATCATTCCTCCTTTCCAAATGATATCGCCGAAATGTTGCGACAATGTCCGATGAAACATTTGAAGCAATATATTATCAACTTCAACACCTCAAAATGTTTAGTTCATGCACAATGATTTGCCTTGCACGATTCAAACATGTTGCCACTTTGCCTCTTACATGGATCCAACTACCATATGGTAACCTTGAATTGATATATGACTTTGTTATCAACCTAAATACGACTTTTGTTATGCCACAAAAATTCACTCCACTAATAACAAAGTGCAACTCCATATGCCTCTTTCGTTAAACCATTTACCACTCAATCAACAACTTATATGACATTAAAAATAAACTATGAGAAAGCCCAATTGTCCAATCCAGTGCATGCGATTGCCCGACATTTGAACTCAATTGGTTCCCAAACTAAAACTTAGAAGAACATGGAACCTAATGAATGAGGTAATTGATGGGAACTACACGCTCCCTATACGCAACGCTCGGCCACAACCGAGCTTAGAATCATACACAGAAAACGGGAAATAATGCATGACACGAAGAAGAGACGAGTACGCAGGATGTTTACGTGGAAAACCCAAATTAAGGGAAAAAAACCACGGTAGCCCACAGGCTGCAAACTATCACTATGTTAGAATGTACAACAGTGAGTTCACGGAGGCAACGACCTCGTGCTCACGATCCTCGCCACAGGTGGCGGTTACAACAGAGGCAACGACCTCTTTCTCTCTCTCTCTCTCTCTGTACACAGTTACATACTCTCTTCCTCCTTGCACCAACAAGAATGACAACACATCTATAAAAGTTTGCCCTAAGTCATTTTTATACTAATATGACTTTTCGGCTATTTACAAATATAGCCACGATGGACTCTCAAAAACATATTTACAAATATGTCTCTTCATCCGGAGAGCGCTCCTCACCGGGCCTGCATCATCCAGATCTTGTCGGGCACTCGTCATCCGGTTCTCATCGGGTCTGCACCATCCGGCTCTCCATAGCCGGGTACTCCTCATCCGGTTATCACCGGGTCTGCACCATCCGGCTCTCCGTAGCCGGGTACTCCTCATCCGGTTATCACCGGGTCTGCACCATCCGACTCTCCGTAGCCGGGTACTCCTCATCCGGTTCTCACTGGGTCTGCACCATCCGGCTCTCCGTAGCCGGGTACTCCTCATCCGGTTTCTTCCTCGCACCATCCGGCTCTCCGTAGCCGGGTACTCCTCATCGGTTTCTTCCTCGCACCATCCGGCTCTCCGTAGCCGGGTACTCCTCATCCGGTTTCTGCCTCGGCCTATCGGCCTCGGCCGAGTTTGCTTATTAGCATTGTTCTTCTCCCTTCCCATCCGGAGGGACCTGTCTCCCAACAGTAATGGCCATATATTTTTCACCCTATTATTTGTGTAGTCTCTTCAAGTTTCATAAGCTTCTCAACAGCCGTCATGTATTATTAACTGTTGTACATGCAAATTAGTAGTCTTGTAGGTGTCAATGAATCACAATGTAAAAACTATGCACAAATCCTAAATGATCACTCTTCCTTCTTTTGTTAATGTGGATGAACTTTACTTCATCTTCTTCTTTTTAAAGGATTTTCTTCAATAGTATTAAGAAAAAACGCCCGAAGGCTACAACTTGAACCTAGTTGGCAAGGAGGTTACAACTTTTCTTATACAATGATGTAAAATAATCCTATGACCAAATATCGAACTTTGTAGAAGATGTTTACATTTGTTGATATTCAAGAAAGAGTCCATGGAAGTCAATATTGCCATTGAGGCTCTTGAGTTGACATTGTACGCAGGGGCAACTTTTTGCATAAGTGAAGAAGCTTTTTCCCTTTTCTTATTCACAACATCTGGGGAACCCTGCATATTATCATACTGGCCACTGACTATTGTCAGCAAGTTTTCCCATATCTCAAATAGCACATATGAGAGATGAATGTCTACCGCATCATAAAGTCAGTTACAACGATATTTCCATGATGCCCATAATGTTATTGTGGTCACTATTTTCCAAATCTGGACATATCACACCTGCTTTCAAGGTTGCTGGAAGGGACTAACTAATATCAATATTCTATTATGTATTGTCATTGCCTCGTGAACATCATTTGCCTCATACAACATCAAACTGGAATGTAATACTCCCCACATCGCTGATCTCCATGAGAATAGGCAACCTACATTGATTGTTAGGAATAAATAAATAACTTTCTTCCATACTTATTGAGCAAAGGGACAATACCATAGGACATGATTGGTAGTCTCATGAGGTTCATGGCAAAAGCCACATTACCGCAAATTGGGTGCTACATTCCCTTTCAATGAATGACCAACTAGTAGTGCCATATGCACTAATAACCATCGAAAGAGAATAATTTTAGTTGGCCCCTTGAATGACCAAATCCATTTCCAATATGTTCTCAAATGCAAAGTTGAGACACCCCAATTGGTCCAATGTTTCTAAGCTATTGGTGTCGTTACATTTTGAGAGGGTAGTAATGATCTTCTAGGTTTTACTAGTACTGAAAGAAGGGGACCCTTACGATCTTTTCCCCCAAGGAGTGTGACCAAAGCAAAACCACGGGATCCCACGTTAATCGTGCAACAAGATCTTTTGCATATTAAGCACAAGATATCACACATATGAGTAATTGACGGATAAGGATCAAGGATCCATTTCTTTCCAGTTTTAGCCACCACTCAAATTGGTGCACTCCGCAACTCTTGTAGATAACTGCAATCAAAGGTATAAGATTGCAATCTATTGTTGTCTAGGACCTCAAAATAAGAAACACACCCATTCGGTGAAGCATCCAAACCATAGATGTTCCCGCTTAGGTTGAAAAGTTGCAAAAAATGAAGAATATGTTGTTGATATGGTAGCCATCATTATCTTGGCACCATGAACTGATTGTAGATGTGCAAGTCGATCTTCTTGTGACATTTGCTGAAATTGAGTCCATGTTCTTACAAATGCAACTGACCCATTATCCAATTTACCCTAAGCAAGGTGAGTTCGCAGGCCCAATACTTTTCTTGCATTATCCCGAAATAGAGAATTGGCAAGCATAGGCTAATTAAGTAATGCATCCCATGTAGACGGGTTGTCCTTAAGCAAAAATGATTTAATTGCATCCCCAGTTCTTATGATTCCTAGCAAAAATCTATTAGATGCAAGATTCCACCTTGGCATTTTCATGTCATTCAAGAACAACCACTTTAGAGAGGGCGACCATGCTCCTCCTATCTTAGGAGTCAACTGCATTAACTGATTTAAAAACATTCCTTTCCAAACTTTTGATCTTGGCAACAATCCTCTTATCACAAACTTAGTCAAGAGAGCTCTTGACTGCATCAATGGATCTATCAAACCCAACCCTCCATTGATTTTAGGCTGAATCAACACATTCCAAGCAATTTACATCTGGAATTCCCAAATGAATGATGCATTTTGCTGGGCACACCAGAGGAGCAGAAAATGAATACTATGCAGCTAGGGAGAGGTTTCAAATAATGACTCCAAATCGACGGACTCACAAGATCCAAATTTATCAAGTCATCGAGATACAAAGCCAAAGCGAGAGCCAATGTTTCATGTGCAAAAAGGAGAAGTCATTAACAACAATCACTTGAAAAAGTAGGCAAGACTAATATGATTACCATGTGGCTCAACTAGGACGAGATCTCGAGTAGTGGCTCCTATTTTCTGATCCAAATTTATCACCATTGAGAGCCCGAGGAGGGTGTATGGAGGCTCATATATTTATGTATATACAAGAAAAGGAAAGGAGACATTAACTACAATCACCTAAAAAGCATACCTAGTGTGAATGGACTTGCCTTAAAGGACAACCCCCCTCCCCTCCCCTCCCCTCTCCCCTTTCATTAATGATGTAATTGAAAGTAATACATATGTATAGTGTCCCCCTTATATCTCTGTTCTCTCTTTTCTCTTTTCTCTTCTCTCTCTCTCTCTCTCTCTCTCTCTCTCTCTCTCGCTCGCTCTCCAAAAATAACAGTCTCAGAAGAATACCCACAAGCACCAATTCTCCCATTGAGCTTCAGTAAGAAAAGGCTCGCTTAGATCGTTATTCACTGAAAGCAGAGGATTCAGAACGGATTCTCAAATCCCCACCTTATGGGGAAAGAAACAAGAACCTCCCCAAATTCTCTGCAGATCAAAGTGGTTTGAGTCCAAGTAAAGAGCCGAATCTGTTCTGATGGAGAGGATTGTAAAAAATCCGAAGAGGTATTTGGTTACAAGGAAAGAAAAAAGAAAAAGAAAAAGAAAAAATTGTGTCCATTATGTAAGTCTTTTAGATTAATTGTTTATTCATCATTTATTTTATACATGAGTTTTCTTGTTATTCGAGAGCAGAAAGGCTATAGTGGTAGCTGCCTCCGTATTAGTAGCCGGTGGAGGCCTCGCATATTTGCATTCTTCTTTCAACAGGAAAAAGCCAAGGTTTTCTTCTTCTTCGAAAGGAAGTGAAAATGGGTCCTTACCAGAGAAAGTGGTTACCGATGGAAAATTATCAGGTGGAAGAAAGATTAAAAGATCAGGGATGAAGTCTTTGAATGCTCTTGCAAGTCTATTGATTGCTCAGATGGGGACCAAAGGGATGAGAACTCTACTCTCTTTAGCAGCCATAGCGGTAAGTCCTCTTACCGATTTTCTTGGAATATGTGGTATGGATTCTCTTTTTAATGCTTGAGAAAACTCCTTTTAGAAGAAAATTTCAACATCATTATCACTTGTTTGTGGTATGGATTCTCTTTTTAATGCTTGAGAAAACTCCTTTTAGAAGCAAATTTCAACATCATTATCACTTGTTTGTATTACCTGATCAATTATCTCTATAGAGAGCTATAATTTGAGCATTATCATTTCTTGTTTGCTGTTTAGTTTTCTGGATTGATAGTCTATGTAGAGAGCTAAAACATCGGCTCAGTTATTGGCTGTTTATTTCTTATTATGCAATTGATCTTTGTAGAGCTTTACTGTTGGTGTAGTTATCAGGTCATTTTTATATTATGTGATGCATTTGCCAGTTGTTTATTTTATAGTGTGTTATCTGTCTTTATAGAGAGCTAGAATTTTGAGCACTGGTATAGTTGCAGGTTGCTTGTTTTGTATTGTGTGATTGATCTCTATTGTGAGCTAGAATTTATGCAGTGGTAAATCTGTTAGAGCCTTCAGGCTAGCTTAGGAATTCTCAGACTATGAATGGCCAAGGGACACACACCTGCTGATTAAGCCTACAGAAATATCCACGGTATACATTCTGATAGTTGCGCTCCCGTAATGGTTAAAAACCTCTTTGCAAGGATATCTCAACATCAAAATCACTTGTACTCATGGTGTTGTTGGAAGATTATTGTGCTTGACTAGTATGGAAATAATGAATGAACCTGAGAGACCCATTCCATGCCAGAAAATTGAGAGCCAGGATTTTAGATTATCACTTCTTGGCTTTAGATTATCACTTGTACTCATGGTGACGTTGGAAGGTTATCTTGCTTGACTAGTATTGAAATAACGAATGAATAATGACTAGTATTGCAATAATGAATGAATAGAACACAGATATCTTTCTCTTCACATATCACAAGTTAAGGAAAATGTACGAACCTTTCCCCCCCATTACTGTTTCTTGTATAAGGATCTTGTTCATGATTCCTAGAACTGGACGAATTCCACAAGAATTTCTTTCCCTCTACATATCAGAGAGGAACTATTTAATGAAAACATGTGAACCTTTCCCCCATTACAGTTTCCTTGTTTAAGGTTGACCTCATCATGATTCCTAAATCTGGGTGACTTATAAGCTCCAAATTTGGGTCAACCTATGAACCCTCTAAATTAATTCTGTGCTTTTGCAGGCTTTACGAACGGGTTTGAGCAACAGATTGGCAAGAGTTCAAGGTTTTCTCTTCAAGGCTGCGTTTCTGGGACAACCCTCAACATTTACTCGGCTGATTATTGAGAATTTATTCCTTTGCTTAGTGCAGTCAGCCCTATTTTCAACAACAAAGTTTATTACAGGAACACTAAGTCTGCAGTTCCGAAAAATCTTGACAGACCGTGTTCATGCTGATTACTTCAAGGTTTTTCTTGCATCGTACATGTGCTTTATAAATTTTGGTCAGATATGATACTTGGTATGTGAAGTCCATTGTTGTTTTTGCAGAATATGACATTTTACAAGATGTCACATGTAGATAGAAGAATAAACAATCCGGAACAGAGGATTGCTAGTGATATACCTAAGTTCTCATCTGAACTTAGTGAGGTCATTCAGGAAAACCTGACAGCTTTCTTTGATGGGATACTTTACACTTGGCGACTGTGTTCATACGCAAGTCCCAAGTATGCAGTGTGGATTTTGGTATCACAGCTTCTCTAATTTCCTCATCAATGTAGTTATTGTATGACTTGAGGATGGCTCTTTTCGACATGTATTCATGATGTACCATTTCTATTTTCAGGCTTATGTGCTTGGTGCTGGCTTTGTCACTGGGAGTGTTTCTCCTCCATTCGGAAAGTTGATGTCTAAAGAACAACAATTAGAAGGAGAGTACAGACAGGTACATACAAGACTTCGAGCACATTCTGAAAGCATTGCATTCTATGGGGGGCAAGATAGAGAGTCTTCAATTGTTGCACATAGATTTCGGGCTCTTACAAAGCACTTGAGCAATGTATTGCACACACAATGGTGGTTTGGCATAATCCAGGACTTCACTTTGAAGTATCTTGGGGCCACCGTCGGTGTTGTTTTGATCATCGAGCCATTCTTTTCTGGTAACTTGAGGCCGGATCATTCAACATCAGGGCGAGCTGATATGTTGAGTAACATGCGCTATCATACTAGTGTTATTATATCCTTATTCCAAGCCCTTGGAACCTTAGCCTTCAGTTCACGCAAGCTGCATAGAATCAGGTTTGTTGTTTACTGATGAACTTGGGGCAATGCTTGCTTGGTTTCAGAAGCTTACTTGTCAGCACTTGCAGTGGTTATGCAGATCGGATTAGGGAATTAATGCTGGTTGCCAAAGAGATCAGAATATCAGGAACCAGTCAAGCTAGTCAAAATAAAGAAAATGCAGGCTACTTTGTTGAAGCAAACCATATTGAATTTAAGGGAGTAAAGGTATGTCAGGCTGGAAATGATTAAGCATCCTATCCTCTTGTATGCATATTTAGATATACTCATATAATAATTTTAGCTTAGTTCACCCATCTTCATGTGCAGTTTTTGTGAACTTTGTATGAATGAATGCATGTTTGAGAAAGAAAGTTCTAGCTGAATAAAAGGTACGGCATGAACCTCTGTTCTTGTTTAAACTTTCAAATATCTATCGTGAAGTTGCTGGTAATTTGTGAGCGAAGATCCAGTCTATGTTCCCAAGAGTTGTAAATAGTTCATATTTGTGCCATAGAAGCAAGCAATTTATGCACTCATCTCCTGGTCAATTTATTTATCCTGAGGTGTTTATATGCAGGTAGTTACTCCAACTGGAAACACGTTAGTTGAAAATCTTACCCTTAAAATTGAACCTGGCTCAAATTTGCTCATCACTGGTAGGTTTGGATGGATGTTATCACTCAAAATTTCCACGTTTGAGAAGTTATTTTGTTCTAATGAATATTGCTCATTTTACAGGTCCAAATGGAAGTGGAAAAAGCTCGTTGTTTCGTGTTCTTGGTGGATTGTGGCCACTAGTTGCTGGTTGTATTGCAAAGCCAGGGGTTGGATCTTCCTTGAATAAAGAGATTTTTTATGTGCCACAGAGGCCGTACACTGCAGTTGGCACTTTACGAGATCAGCTTATCTATCCTCTTACAGCTAGCGAGGAAACTGAAAGACTCACTGAGCAAGGAATGCGAGAACTTTTGAGAAATGTAAGAATAATGTGCTGTATGCCATTGGTTCAACAGAAAAAGGTCATGCATCTTACCTATGATGTTTTTGTGCTAATTCAGGTTGACTTAGAATATCTTTTAGACCGCTACCCATTAGAAACTGAAGTCAATTGGGGGGATGAATTGTCCCTTGGGGAGCAGCAGAGATTAGGCATGGCTAGATTGTTCTATCATAAGCCTGCTTTTGCCATTCTTGATGAATGCACAAGTGCTGTGACCACAGACATGGAAGAAAGGTTTTGTGCCAAAGTGCGAGCAATGGGCACATCTTGTATCACTATATCTCATAGACCTGCCCTTGTTGCATTTCACGATATTGTTTTATCTTTGGACGGAGAAGGGTCTTCGACGGTCTATTACAAGGGGTACCTAATGAGTATTTTACTGCAGTGTAGTGCATATTTATTTTGGTTGCTTTACTGATACAAGTTGTGGTGCAGCATTGGTGGAGCGTCACAGGAAGATCAACAAGTGAATCCAATAGCTATGTCTGATCGCCAGAATGATGCACTAACGGTGAAAAGAGTCTTTGCAACACCAAAAGAAGTAATATAAATAAACTTACCTTTTTACTGGTCTTTTTGTGAGAATAAAATGACAAAATTCGGAGGTTCTATTTGAGAATAGATTTCATGCAAAAATAACTAATGGACGAATTATCCTTCTGGAACTCACCTAGGATGATCCATACTATACATCCCAAACAACAGAATCGTACATAGCAGCGATTCTTGCCAGGTCTCCTCCACCCTCAGTTGTTGCACTCATCCCTCGGGTTCCAAGATTGAAAAGTGAAGCTCAGAGTATGCCAATCAGAGTGGCATCTTTATCAAAAATATTGGTATGCCTGCATAGCTGCCATGCATATGAAAAATTATTGTTATAGTTTGTACCATCTGTGTTTTTTTTAGGCCTGCAATGTTCTCTGAAAAATGATGATAGTTTCCTAGGCCCTTTTCATAAACATGCCCATTGATGATTTTGAGTGTAACAATTCAAGTTGAGAACATGATAAGTTGTATATTTTCCAGGTTCCAAGCTTGTATGGTAAACAAGGTGCGCAATTGATATCTGTTGCCTTGCTTGTAGTTGCACGAACTTGGATTTCTGATCGAATTGCATACTTGAATGGTGAGTTCGAACCTTTTATTGGTGTATTCATGCATGTTACAACGATGTTTCTCAAGCAGAACTGTGGTCATGATTAGGAACAAGTGTCAAACATGTACTTGAGCAGGATAAAGCAGCTTTCATTCGTCTAACTGGTGTAAGCGTGCTCCAAAGTGCAGCATCTGCAGTTGTTGCACCATCCTTAAGGTGGACACTGTTTAAGATAATTATGTATTATTTAAAGAGTTTATATGAAGAAAGGTGTTGCATTTTTCTGTTTCTCTGCTTGTGTAGGCTGCATACCCAGATTGGTAATTTCATCAATGTTATCTTTATTTATGGTTTATCGGGATGTGGATGAATTTCTATGATAGATCTGACTCATGTGCTGATGCTACCTCTGGTAGGTGTGGTAACTGACATATTTACTTATTTTTTGTTGAGGTTCTCCAATATGAGACAACATTTTCAGGTGTTATCTCGGAATAGGTCTCATATGCTTCTTAAGAGATATGTCTGTCTTTGTTAGCATAATATTTCAGCATCTAGTACAGAGGAAGAAAAGAGCATTTATTGGGCACTGAGCAGGATGTTTATAAGGTATTCTTGGGATAAGATTGCAAATTTCTGAGTCCTTGTCCATCCACTCCCATTGAATCTCCTACGAGTTGGCATGAGTGTGATTTCTTCACTGCTAATATGTTATGCAATGGAGTAGACAGTCTACAAACTGGGAGGGCCCAAGATCATGAAGCAAGGTTGTCAGCACTGTAGGCGTCAAGCAAGGTTGTCCCCTCTCGTGGGTACTCTGTGCTCTTTGCAATGATGAGGTAGATGAGTACATTGCACAAGATGGGAAAACATAAGCAAGGGAAGGATCTTTGCCGGGTGATAATCGTCTTTATTTGTTGGTGACAATTTTGCTGTGGTCCAGAAGGTTGTGTTGTATGTGCACAAGACAGTGCGATTGCCTGTGATCTATTGCAAAACCCCTTTCGAGTGTCTTGAGCAAGACCCAACTTGTGTAGTACTTGAGTGATTTGTAGCATGAGGAGTGACGGAGCTAAAGAAAGTCGTGATTATTTTTTGCGGATGAGCAGTTATGGTTGTCCTTAAACATCTTCTCTCTATGTCTCTTGACTTCCCGTGAGAAGATTCCCAAGGACTATTGGTCGTATTCCATGACATTGCATAGTTTGCTAAACCCTTGTTTGAAGAGGCAGCAACATCTACCTATTGTTTCATAAACAAATATCACAATGGTGGGCATAACGTTTGTCCTATTCCACCTCTTGATAGCACAGTTGGCAGATCTGTTCTTCTGTAGGTCTGCATGCACATCTGCCTATTTCAATTGATAACTGATTTGAAGATATCCTGAAGTGTCCTATCACACTATGGAGGGCATGTGTATCTATATAAGGCCTGATTATAAATCCATGCAGCAACACGTGCCAAATGAATGCCTTATAGTGGGCCATCTTCCTACCCAGAGATGTTTTAGAACTGATCCCTGTTCTTTCCCTATCCTTTATTATAAAAACTCGGATCAATCTATTTCTTTCCAGTCTAGCAATGCTCAATTGTGAATAATCCAAGCAATATTGGAATGGGGTGGTGTGTTTATACTTTCATGCAATTGGGACCATCTTGCATTTCAGCATGCCAACAATGATTTTCTCCATTTTCATACAGCTGTTTGGCACTTGGGTACCTTTGCTCTGGAACCCCCAAATCTGTGGGATACTAGTCACTGATCAGAATAATAACTCAGTGACTATTGGGACTGGTCCTAGCTCTGCATGGATTTTATCATGGGGCACTGATGCTTTTCTTGATATCATGTTATTGAGACTAAAGGTACATCCAAATCTATGAAGTTATGGACCTGTGAATGGTAGTCCCCAAAGTTCTACGCTATAGAGAATAGTTGGTGTTGCAAGTATATCAACTAACCATTTAGTTCATGGTTCTTGGAATTGGAGATGTGTACATATTTTTTCAAGGGCACAAGTGCTACATATCCATGAGAGGATGTTAGTTATGCCAACTCACCAACTATTCCTTTTAGAAGCTGATATACATAAATTAAATCCTGATTGCGACAAAGACCGAGTAGAATGAGTCCAGGGTAGGCTGGAAGTGGAGGGAAGGAATATACATGGAAGATGAGGTTGGGCCAAGGCTCAAGATGTGATATGGAAGTGAAGGGCAAGGTTGGTTGGGGACATGGCAAGTTTGGTGGATAATATGGCACATCAATGTAGATTGGGTTAGGGCAAATAAGCGTGAACCAATATGGTGCTGAAGACTGGCATGGAGTAACTGGAATGGGCAGATTATGGTGTGAAAGAAGAAGTGAGGTGGGAAGCTTGGTCAGAATGTGGAGTTCAGTCTGGTTTTCAAGGCACCCTTGGGGCTATTAGCAATTCGATTGATTTTTATCAGTTCTATAATCTATTTGTTGAGACATACAACTTACTGTAGCACACATGGAAGATCTTTGATGGTGTCTGATGCCAATTATTGCATCAGTGTGATGTGTTTCCTGACATAGAGTTCTTTTTTGTATCATTATATGGCTTAAAATTTTGACCTAAAATGTGTAGTATATTTAGAATAAACTGTCATTATGTACATCTCACACACTAAGTACAGGTACTTAACAGCATTGTTGTCCCTTGGATGGCGTAAGAGAATGACAGAACACCTTTCAAGCCTATACTTCAGTAATAATGCCTTTTACAAGGTAAGATCCAAATTCTCTACTTTTAGTTTCTTGAAACATTTTTTTTAGGTTTAGAAAGCATTGTCTTTCACAGGTTTTTCATTTATCGGAGAACAAAGTTGATGCAGACCAACGAGTAACTCAAGATGTGGAAAAGCTTGGGGCAGATATATCAGGTCTTGTAACCGGCATGGTGAAACCATCAGTAGATATTCTTTGGTGAGTCCACGACACCATATTTTTGAAGTGGTTGTAATCAACACCTTGTTTTCTCACCCCCTATTTTATGATAGCATTCCTATCAAACGTAGCAAACACTATGCTTTCTTTGCAAACATTTTTCGTAGCTTTCCAGCTCTAACACCCAAATCTGAAATTTGTTTGTTGTCTTTCCTGATCATTCTGCTCACACTAATTAGAATAGTAATCGGCAGTGGTGTGGTTAAAACTCAAAAGAAAACTAAAACTAAAGAATTGTTTCAAAGTTCCCCCAAAAGCCGGTAACATTATATTGTTAAGTTCATAAAGGTTTAAACCGAATCACATTGAACCTTCAACCCCAAACCAAACCGTTTACAAATTTGGAATCCTGAACCAAACCAAATCAAACTGGGTAACCCATTAACCCATTAACCCGTGGTTTTGCTGTTCAGTTCAGCTCAAACTGAATAGTTGGTGATTCCGAAGTGTGAACCATCACTGCGCATATTCCAAAGGAAGTCCAACTTGTCGTTCATTGGCCTTATTCAAATTATATCCAAGTTTCTATCCCCAACTTCTAATCAATATTTTGGAAGAACAGAAATTAGGAAGTGTGAAAGTTTAATGAGGAATAGTGTGGAAACACAGTTATGAGAGTGATATAATTGACCAGGATTTTTTGTATCCTGGAAATGTAAAAGGAATTGCTGATGACTTCCCATGGTTCTGTTTTCATGGCTAGAATGATCCAGCTCATACTGAAACTGATTTTGTATGCAAGCTTTTTGAGCACGATGTTTGGGTGGTTCATCTTTGAACTACTTTTGACATTGTGCATGTTATAACTTCTGCTGTGACATTGATTTTTTTTGGGTGTCATGAAATTATTGGGTTAGTTAGTGTGTATTTATTGAATCATCAATCTCTCTTATATGAATTGTTATCAACTGAAATCATGCTATAACATTTTTGGATCTCATTGGCTTTCTCTTTGTTGCTGCTTTTAGGAGTTTCAGGGTTTCTTTCTGCTTCATTTTCAGGGGGTTTATGTTGCAGTGACGTTTTAGGGGTTGGCTTTAGGTGTATTGTTGTAGGGAGTCTCTCTGTTTCTGTCTCTGTTTCTCTTTCTTGAGCTTCGAAAGCATAGGGTTTCAGCCCTTATATTGAAACATCAAATTGTAATTGAGGGGAGATGTAAAGGCAAATCCATTATCTTATTCATAGACGCACCAAGTATTTGGTAATCCTCTTCCAAGAGTGACATGATACATATGGGAGTCGACTTGTAGACAATAGATATGGGCAATGAGAGGGTCTGATGGAGTCACAGTGTTTTTCAAAGAGTTCAACTGTCTGCATTGTCCGTAGAGATGAAAATATACACGTGGGTCAGATGGAGGTAAATGAACGCAGACTGCTCATTGCCATATGTTATTTCCCTCTATGCACTTCCTGTTATTCTGTTCCAAGCTCAATCACCTTATCTTATTTTGGATGAGGATATTTGGAAGTTCATGAGAATGGGGAGGCCATCTTGCTTGGAGGCGTCAATGCTAGTCAGCGTTATGTGATACGTCATAGGTACTAGTATTTGCAGTTCACCTTATATGATTTTAGATGAGGTTATTTGGGGGTTCTCGAGAAATACAACAAAATGAGTGAGTCAATGAAGATTATTCAACAAGCATTGAAACTTCCTCCGATCATCTTGCTTGGAGGTTTCAATGCTACTCATCTTTCTTTGATACTCATATAGGTACCAGTATTTGCATTTGACACTTCTTGTTTATTCTAATCTTGGTCTGGGATATCATACATATTTAGAATCAGGGTGGATATTTATTTCATATTCCTTATTTATTAAGATCTAAACATGCTCTTTTTTTGTGTTGATCATATTGTGTCACTGTTGGGTCTCATTATTAGAGACAATTATATTCTCTCGTGACTATCTCAAAGTTATTATCTGCCCATATCTTGATGATATCTGGTGCTGGTGAAATGCGCCCTCTTTCATGAGATTCAACATTCTATATTCATTGTGCAATGTCATATAATTTTGCTGATACTCTTCACTTTATATTTTACAGGTTCACTTGGAGAATGAAAATGTTAACAGGAAGGAGAGGTGTTGTGATACTGTATGCATACATGCTCCTTGGTCTAGGTTTTTTGCGTTCCATAACACCAAATTTTGGTGCTTTGTCAAGCCAAGAACAACAACTTGAAGGATTGTTCCGGTACGTGCATGGTACTTGGAAGTTAGGATATATTCTGTGATTCCATATGATGCTGGGGGCTCATGTAATGAAAACTATGATTTGCAATTGTAAGGTACATGCATTCAAGGCTACATTCACATGCAGAGTCTGTTGCATTCTTTGGCGGAGGTTCTCGTGAACAAGCGGTAAGATCCTTTTGATACATTATTTACATTTCAAATTTGTCCCATTGTAATGTGTGTATAGTAGTTATCAGCTAAAATAAGCGCAACCATCTTAAATATAGATGATTGAAGCACGGTTCACCGCCTTACTCGAGCATTCCAAGAAGCTCCTGAGGAAGAGATGGATATTTGGGATTGCTGATGAATTCATTACCAAGCAGCTCCCGCACAATGTCACATGGGGATTGAGTCTCCTATATGCAATGGAACATCGAGGGAATCGTGCTTCTATATCAGTTCAAGGTTGGAAAACGTAATTGGAACTATACAATAAGGAATACTTACACATCTATATAGTATACTCTCCTATCTCTTGTTTATTCTTTATTAATGTGGATTATTTCCAGGGGAGTTGGCACATGCATTGCGATTCTTAGCTTCAGTTGTATCACAGAGTTTTTTGGCATTTGGGGATCTTTTAGAACTGTATCGCAAGTTCCTTGAACTTTCAGGTGGCATATCCAGAATATCAGAGTTGGACGAGCTTCTTCATGCTGCCCAGAAAGGTATTGCAGTTTTTCTGTTGAATAATTACTGGATCTCTCTCTTATCTCCTCGTTTATCCATGTTCATCTAGCTTGTAGGTGATATCTCTCTCTGAATCATGTCTTTCTCTCTTCCTAGAGAATTCAAACTGATTAAATTTGAAGGAAAGAAACCGCTGTGCATAAAAATGATGGCAGTAACAGATTGCATCTCTAGAGTGATGAGAAGGGACAGTTGCTTACACAGATACGTAAAAGATAGTTTCTTTTCTAGAGAAGAATTTTTCTACGAACAAAGGCTCTTTATAAAAGATAATTTGTTGTGGAATGCATAATGTCAGATGGGGATTTCTGTCACAAAAGATACAGACTTATAGAGAGAATCATACACTCACAGCATGATCAGAAATTTTGTATGAGAGCTTCTTGTGTTGTGTTGAGGACATACCATAAAAATGGTTGTATTATACTCTACTGTCTTCTAATAGTGCTTTGAGAGGCCACAAACCTTAATAATTCCCGTTGGCCCTGTTAACCTCTTTGAAGCATAGCAACAAAAATATAAAGATAATAAAGTCCATACTTTTGCTCAGACTCATGTCTCTTTCTATGTCTGGCTCTGTATATGCATTATATGTGCATCGACTGTGAAGAAACAATATCATACGTCATTCTCGCATATTTATTTTTCACATCTTGTTTCACCTTTGACTTAGTATGTTTGTGCAATATGTATATCGCTGCTTGTTCAATGGATCAGCTTTAGTGATTTAAATGAAGTCCAAAAGTATGTGTTAACTTGAGATATTCAGAATATATAACATGCTGGCAGAGTCGGAGGATCTAAGCAATGTGGAGAATAGTAATGTTATCACCTTCTCTGAAGTAGACATCGTGACACCAGCACAAAAGCTACTTGCCAGGAAATTGAGTTTCGATGTTTCACCTGGTAGAAGCTTGCTAGTAACAGGTGATCAATGGATGTAGTCTTTTGACTAATTTCAATTACAAAATTGTTTATCCAAGGATGAATAACAACTCAACAACCATTTGCTTAAATATGGATGTTTAGGGCCAAATGGTGCTGGGAAGAGCTCCTTGTTCCGAGTGCTTGGTGGATTATGGCCAATAGCAAGTGGAAGAATTGCGAAACCAACAGCAGATAATCAGTATACAGTGGGGCGAAGCCAAGATATCTTCTATGTACCACAACAGCCTTATACGGCTCTAGGGACACTTAGGGATCAGATTATATATCCTTTGACACTAGAAGATGCCATCACAAAAATGTCACAAGCATACAATGAAGGTTCTCCGTTTTTCTAAGATACAAATTGGGCATCTCTATTTCATATTACTCTACATTCTAAGAGTAGAAGTGCTGATGCATATCTTCCTTTGTGATATTTTAACAGGAGATCGAGATAAAGCGTTACATCTACTTGATCGCAAATTGCTATCAACTTTGCAGGATGTTCGACTCGTTTATTTGCTTGAACGAGAGGGGGGATGGGATACTGTCACAAACTGGGAGGATATGCTTTCCTTGGGCGAACAACAACGCTTTGGCATGGTGTGTGTCTTTCAACTCTTTGACATGGATACATGTACATTTGTACATTGTCCAAAATAAATAAATTCTCTGGGCCGGGGAGATTTTTGTTTAGACTAGTTTCAGATGCTTTATCATACTCACTGTTATCAACATTTATCTTGACTTTGAGCAGGCTCGTCTATTTTTCCATCAGCCCAAGTATGGTATCTTGGATGAATGCACAAAGTATGTGCTCTCGCTGGTTCTCCTGTTTTTCTTTCATATGTTATTGTGTCTTACATGATTTACATTTTTCCTTTTAATTTACTATTCCAGTTTTTTCTTTCTATAAATTGATTTAAATATTTTATTTTAACTTAAATAATGTAATAAATGTTTAGTGCTATAAATAATGCATTTATTTTCAATTGAAGTGCAACAAGCATAGATGTTGAAGAGCATCTTTACAAGCTGGCGACTGCAATGGATATAACAGTGGTCACCATTTCCCAGGTGAAGAAAACAAGAATTTGGAGCTATGTTATTTATAATCACTTCTGTTTTTTAGAATCCACATAATTAGGGGCTCTTTTTTTGTTCAGAGGCCTGCCCTCATCCCTTTCCATTCCATGGAGTTGAATTTGGTGGATGGTGAAGGTGGATGGGAATTGCGATCAATACGGTCCACTCATAATGGAGAATATTGATTGATTGTATAGGTTTGGTTGAAGACATTTCTAAATATTTTTCAGAGGTGGTGAGTTCAAATCACCTTGTTATTCTTTGTTTTTTGGCTATTCAAAATGTCCCTCAAACTTTTACTAGATCATCCTCCAAAAGGGGAGGTTTGAGTATAATTAGTGACTTAAAAACACCCTGTTCAATAAACATTTCAAGTAGTTCAATTTTTTTTCTTTCTTTGCATTGTGGTTCAAATGTCATTCTAGGTTCAAATGTCACTATAACTATTACGGGCATGACCATATAATATCCCGTGATGAGAATTTACCGTAGTATTCTGTACACGTGGATAAGTGTGAGGGTTAAACGAGAGTGTAAAGAAGGGGAGGATTACTTTTAATCCTCGGGATTGAGACAACCCATTAGGCCAAGTGTGAACTTGCCTGGGGGCCTTGGGTATCGCTATAAATAAGAGGCCTAGCTACCCTCATTTAATTATCTTGTTGACTACGTCGAGACTCTGTCTTGTGGTGGGTCAACTCTTGTAGTGAGCGCGCTAGCACTAGGTACGACTTGATGCCACGACGGTGGTATGGGACGTCGATCGAGGCTCGAGTCTGTCTCGATCCCTTCGCTCGGGGGTGGTCGGGTGGATCGACACCCTTCTTTCTCTCTCTCCTTTCTATCTAGATCTATATTCTATCCTTATCTAATGCTTACATTAGTTCATGTCTCTGACAATAACATTCTATCAAAGCTGGTTTTGAAAACGTAATGTAACAATGCAACTCTCATATGATTAGAGTTATCTATGAATATGTAAATCATGGCACCTCAAAATGTACATATAATCTAATTATCCTTTTGTAAATTGAATTGGTTACAGATAATTGTCTCAGCTTGTTTTATGAATATGTATGATTAGTACAAAAACATGGTGAATGTCTTTGGCATGACCATGTATGAACCTGTAATTTGAAAATGTAACGGGTACAAAACCAAGTTATTTTGTAATATGCATAGATATCAACATTTCATTCTCATGATATGGCTTAAGGATTTTTGTTGTGATGAACTCAAGATACTAATTCACCTGTCAACTATCCAATATATGGTCATACTCCCTTCTGAGGATTCACATACAACATTGTGTTGACCTTTAAACTTCCATAGTGATGTACAAAGACAACCTTAATCATTAAGGGATGAACAAAAGTTGTATGGAGAGAAACTTAAGGTGTGAATGATGACAAAATTCCACCCCAGATCAACATTGTCATCATGGGGTTGGGCACATTAAAATGCATATAGGGTGAAAAAGTCATGAATAGGACTAGAAATGGAAACCTTGCCATCCAAAGGAGTGGATTTTTTCATTCAATTGCAAAAACATTCATGATGAAAATAAAACATCAAAATGATTTGAATATGGAACCTTGTTGTCCAAAGATTCCATCCAAAGTGGTGTTTTCCATTTGGGTGTTACAAAAATTCATGATAAGAAAACATAAAAAGCATCCAAACTAATGGGGTTTTCCATTACCACAATCGTTTATAAGAGGGTTGGCTACGTCATACATATCATGTACTTTTCTAGTGCTAGTTAATGGAGTCTTATTTATATTATGTTTACCTAATAAAATTTTGCGTTCATGACATGCATGATGATGTATGTAGTGGATTCTTGTATCTATCTCAAAGTCATATTTGTAAGACACTAAGGGTTGATTGACTTGAAACTATACAATTTGGCCATGCTATAATGCCAATGTCACTCGAGACATTTTCATTAGCCTCACCATATTCACCCCAATCCTCATGTATGATGCTACTAGATGAGCTTTTAGCTTCCTCATCCACACATGGGCATAGATAGTGTCCTTTAGTCATGATGTTGTCAAGGTTGATATGTAACAAAGTTTACTCCCACATGATTAGTTTTACACCTTATCATGATAGAAATGTCATTGTTGAAAGTGTAATTCTTTGATGTGACATGGATCAAATTGTATTGATGAGGTGAAAAACAGGTTTAAATAGATCAAGGAGAAGGATTGTGTGCTCACAGGTGATGGTGGTTCAACAACAATGGCCTCGATATCAAGAAATATGCCACTCTCCATGCAAACTTCACCCACCATTTGACAAATGATGGAGAAGGCCGATCGGTGGCCCTCTAACCCCAAAGCTTGCTCAAGCTTTCGACACATTTCTTAATGAGATGTGCAATTTGAGCAATTGGGCTATCAAGTCATCCTCTTTTGATCTCTCTTTCATTTCAAATTAGGAGAACGTTTTCACTTACCTAGTATATTGAGACATACACACACACACACAAAAAGAAGAAGAAGAAGCATAGATTTGCTCATATAGAGATACATATGTATATATAAACAACCCCCTATACATATTTTCAAGAAATCCCCAAATTACCCCTGATATTTTCAAGAAATTCCCAAACTACCCCTGAACTCTCCTTCCATTTCCGTCTGATTCACGAAGACGACACGACACGCGCACATCTAAATACTGCTGTCTAGACTCTAAACGACGATCTCGTTTCTACCTTCTTCTAAATCGCAGGGACGGACGGAAGGAAACAATGATGAGGAGGAGAGCTGCAGCCTTGTTCGCACTGCGGCATCAATGGAGCAAGCCGACCAAGCTTCGTTTTCTCCCTCTCTCGACACAATCATCTGTAAGCATCTGAGAGCGAGAGAGAAAGATAGATGAGGCACGGAGAGAAAGTTGGGCCCTTTATATCGTATTGCATTCGATTGAAGCCTGCTACTAGGAGAGAGAACATGGAATAAATGAAATGTTATATGAAGGCGTGTGCGTTTTTATGTGTGTGTGTGTGTGTGTGTGTTCATGTAAACACGCGCATATATATAATCATCATACATATTGATACACACAAAATTCAGCATTTTAGTTCAATTATACATACATATGCTTATGTCCCACATGTACACACATTGGTACCTCCATACCGATCTTATAATCATCATTATCACTATGCATACATACATACATACCTACATCATACATATTGATACACATACATAACGAAAATGACATATGTAAACAATGTAGAAGAGATGTACAAAAATCGTTGGATTCTGTGAGTTTCTGTTCTGTTGAACCTGGAAAATCTAGTCGATTCAACACTTATTATTGAAGATGAAGAAGATATTGAGCTATCGAAGATTTCTACATTGTATACATTCAGTTGAAGACCAAGGCGAAAGATCAAGAAGAACCAGACAGATTGAAAAGAAAATGATACATGAAAAGACGCCAGATTAAGTTACATCCATGTTTGATTAATTAAACACAAATGTATCGTAGGGATTAAAAGGATATTCAAGCATTAAGAAATGATAAATCACTGAAAGAATTATGAATGTGGCTAAAAAAGAGAATGATATGTGCCACAAAAGTAAGAAAGCAGCTTTTTTGTTGTAGCAAAGAAGCAATATCAGCAAGAATTCCAGTACAAGATGCTTAAAAAAACTTGAACACTGGATGATGTGAAAACTTGATGAAGATAGTGATTGGTATTTTCATGTAACAACCCAAACTATATACATTTGTTTTGCTGTGGCATTTTTACAATATGCTATTTCCAAGAACTCTTGCATTGTTAATAAATGGTTTATCTCATTATACGGTGGATCATCCTTACATCAAGGTCTTTAGGTCCTGTGGTAAATTACCTTTTTCCCTTTAAATAGTTGCTCACATCTTAAGCTAATTTTCCCGATGGTTTTTGTTTTTAGAAACCAACAGAAGAATACGATGTTGTTATTGTAGGAGGTGGCATGGTTGGGGCTGCAGTTGCGTGTGGCTTAGGTAAATTCTTCCATAGAAAAGAAAGAAAGAAAGAAACATTATTGTCTCTAAAAGATTATAAATGGCCTATGTGACCTAGCAAGGGTTACATAGCGAAAATGAAATCGTTGGCTATTTACCTTACACGTTGCAACCAAACCTCTATTTGGAAGAGCATAATTGAGTATGAGACCTAACAATGGGTACATAGAGTCTCTGTTATTTCCTTCAGTTTTTTGACAAATTATTTCTTTTGATATGAATCATAGGAAATGACAAACTAACTAGCTCATTACGGGTGGCTATCGTTGATAGTAAATCTATTATTGGGGGAGGGAAAGAATTGCCTTCAGTTCCAGATCCAAGAGTCAGTGCTATTACACCATTAACAGTGAAATTTCTGAAAGGTATTGTATGTGAAGTTGAAGATTTGAGTATGCATTGATCAGGTGGTTGATAATTGCATGAAATTTGATTGATCTTTATGGTTGACCATTACAAGAAATGTGATTGATTTATGATGAATCTTTACTGTTTCTTTAGATTTATAGTATTTTTTATATTGAAAATTGTTCTGTTTTTTTAATGACAGATGTTAATGCGTGGAAATATATTGAAAACAGTAGGCATGCTCCATTTGATTCAATGCAGGTATGCGAGTTCTGAAATTGTATGGTGATTCAATGATTTAGTTCTGAAATTAGACGTTTTTGCTGTAATTTGGAATGAGAATATTTTTTGAATGTAGATGCATATGTGAATTTGGATATCTACTATAGATGTAGAGTAGTCCCTGGTTGATTAGTGTGGTGTTATGTATATACATACATACATACATACATACATACATACATACATACGTATATATATATATTCATTTACAGGGTTTCTCCTCCCAGAGATTATGCTTTTAACCGAACATGACACTGAAATAATTTGATTTCCTATTTGAAGGTATGGGATTATACAGGTCTAGGGTACACTCGCTATAATGCTGCTGATGTGGGCAAGCGTGTGCTTGGGTAGGTGTATGAGTATAGCTATCTATCATGTTTTCATCTTGAATACTGATGTATGTGTTGTCCAAATTGTCTTATCTGGTGTGCTGAAAGCTTAATGTTTATTCTTTTGTGTAGATATGTAGTGGAGAACAATGTTATTCTTATGGCACTACATTCAACATTGCAGGTAGTTAAGCAAATTGTACCATTCTTTAAAGATTGATTTGCGTATATCTATGTTTCTATCTATTGAAAGATATATAAGAAATGTTACCCGAAGTTTGTGAGCTTGAATGCAATTGTGATTTCTTCATATTGCAGGATTTAGGACATGCTACAATTATTTCTCCTGCAACAGTGAAATCTATTGAGTTGGATGCAATTATTGGTGGTGGTGAAGAGATCCTTCAGAGACATGGGTTGGCCCAAATTGAACTAGATAACGGACAATGTTTGCATACACGTCTTGTGGTAGGTAAGGATACTGGTTAAAAGTTGACTTAAACAATATATCTTTGTTAATGATAATGTCTCTCTTTGTCAGTCATACAAAATAGTCATTGTTAAGGATTCAAAACATTTTCTTTGTGAATGGTCAAATAGCCCAACCACTACAATCTTAATGCATGAACAGAAATACAAAACCTAGTGGACGAATAGATGCTGCATATCTTATAAACTAATAATGTGCCATATAGGTGTTTGCTACGGATATATGTATATGTTCTAGATATTCACATTAGTAAAGATAAGCGTGAGTATACCGTGTGTATGAACATTTATCTATTAAGCAAGTTAGCTCATCTTATATTCTTTTAGTGTACCTTGATGAAATAATTATCAATATTCAAATTATGTCAGGTGGGTGCTGATGGAGGCAATTCAAAGGTCAGATCATTAGCTGGGTTGCAGACATTCAAGAGACAATATGAACAAGAGGGACTTGTTTGCACCCTTGAGACAGAAAAGAGTCATTCAACTGCATGGCAACGTTTTTTACCTACTGGTCCCTTGGCCATTCTCCCTATTGGAAACAATTTTAGCAACATTGTGTGGTCTACTACTCCACAACAAGCACAGCAACTGAAGAATATGAGTGATGAAGACTTTGTTGCAAACGTTAATGAAGCACTTGTGAGCAAATATGGCTCATTTCCATCCTCCATATTATCTCAGCTATTAGGAGGCACATTGGGAAATTTTCTTGGCATTGTTCCATCATGTTCTGAACCCTTTGAAGCTCCTCCTCACATAATCAAATGCTTATCCAAGAGGGCATCTTTTCCTTTGTCGCTTAATCATGCTTATAAATATGTTCTGCATCGGCTTGCTTTAGTTGGAGATGCTGCTCATTCAGTGCATCCATTAGCAGGACAAGGAGTAAACCTTGGTTTTGGTGATGCTGCATCATTGGTCAGTGTTCTTAAATCAGGAGTTGAGCTTGGTGCAGATATTGGCGAGGTGTGTTTATCAACCTTCATTGTTTTTTTTTTGTTTGATATCTTTATCTTTTATTTATGATGCATTATTTATTTTGTCAGATAAATATAGCATTATCTCTTTTAGAATGCACCAGTACTTTCCCTTCTGAACATGCATTTGTCACTCAGAGAGAGAGAGAGAGATTCCTTTACAGGTTTCTTTGTTGGAGGAATATGAGAGGAAACAAAAGTTTGCAAATGTCCCAATGATGACAATCTTAGATGGGTTCCAGAGGGTCTTCGGCATGGATATTGGTCCTGTAAATGCTGCCCGTGCTGCCGCATTCAGCGCTGTACAGCTGTTCAGTCCTTTGAAAAGGCAAGTGATTTCATATGCAACAGGCGAAGGTGGATTTCTCAGGTCTAAACTTTTTGAGTGAAGCGAAAAAAATTCGATTTTAATGTTTCTATTGTGGTCTCTTCATTCCCTGGTTAAAGAATTTTAAAGTTCAAGGTAATTATGTAAGTGCATAAAACAAAACAAAGCATAATGGCATGTGAATAAAATTTGGTAATAATTTAGTTATCCCTGTAATTATGATTATTGATATAATTCATATGTAACACAAAGCTTCAGGTGCTTATTTCCATAATGAATATTTGTTATGTGGTAATTTTATTGACCATGTTGCATTATTGAATCTTGAGATGATGTGAAGGTTGTGGTAAAATTAGTTATGCATTATAGAGTGAAGTTGGTGAAGTTCGTCAACATTTGTATGGAGAATTAATTCTTTAAATATAGAGATCCACTGTCATCTTATATTAGCTTTTGTTTACCAAAAGATAATACAAGTAATGATCCCATCGTAAGATCTGCATCCAGTTGGGGGACAATATCAGTAATTCTTGATCATAGGAATGGTTTGGAGAGGAAAGAAGTATCTTCTCTTAGTAACATTGATTCTTGTTGGTGTCCTATTGGGAGTTTGTGGCTCCAAAGCTTAAACTCTAGTTAGTAGCAATCGTAAGATCTAGATCCTGATGTGGTGAAATGTGGCAATCTTAAATAAACAATGAATATTGGCATTTTGGAATTTTCATAATTCAAGTTTTTTTTTAAAGAAATTCTCACAGATGTTGAAAACAGTAGTTTTAGTTCGTTACCCTCCTCCCCACCTTTTTTTGTTCATTTTTGAAAAATAAATCATATATATGCGTGTATATAGTAATTCTTCATAAGACACGGCAAAATGCAATATATTGTGAAAGGATCTATTTCCCTTGTAATAGTTTCTCATGATCTTCTTTTAGTATTAGATATGCTTCTATTCGACTTCCCTTCTCAGGTCATGTTTTTAACATATATTTTGGGTTAAAAACCAAAACATTCTTTAGTGTGATTGACATTTGTTTATGTGGTCATTGGGGCACTCGAGTGACTATGCACATGTGTACGATTTCAAGAGCCACAAATCGATGTGTGGGTTTTTGACACCATTGGCACCATTAGCACCATTAGCACACCCATGTTGGTACATGATTAACAAGTTGAAGTATAAGGACTACACTTACAGATAACCACTCTTAGAAGAAAGCAGTCTTGTATATTATGATGGATATGAAAACATGTAAAAATTGTTGACCATGTGGATGTTGCATCGTATATCATCGTTGTATGTGAGCATTAGAACAAAGCTAGTGGTATGTAGCTTTGAAGGTATTTGATGAATAGTGACTTTCATACAAAGATTTTGGGACCTACCCCATAGGTTTCATGCCTCTATGGTATTGATAGAAGGTGCTCAAATGAGTACTTGGTTAGGCTTGCATGGTATTTGTGTAGAGTCAACTTCAAGAGGGATTTGAACCATTGGTGTGCCATTCTCTTTGGTATACATCAATTAGATCTCACTCACAAATTCATGCATTTGTCTATGAATGCATCATGCATAAAAGGACCACCCAAAACTTGTAGTCCAAGTTGGTAAGACATAATGAAAACCACATTAGAACGTTTCCTTACATGCAACATTCAATCCTACTCTGTTTATAATCAATAGATGCACTGCTAAATCGAGCAATAACAACCTTATCAACTCATCTCCTCCCATTGTGTGCAATGGGGACCATTGTTTAAGCACATTGATTTGAAGGTTATGTAACACATTATGTTATAGATAAATCATCAAGCTTCACAAGTTAGCCATATTCAAAGCAAATGAGGGGGCCATATTTATTGTGAGCATGGGGAAGATAAACTAGCTGATTTTCATGGGTTCGTTGTTTCAAATTGTTGAGCATAGAAAAAGCAAGAGTGGGGTGTATGCAATAACTAGAGATATGTATATGCTTGACAAGTAGTTGGAGTTTTTGGCGATGTGTTTAGAATCCCTCGCTCTCTTGCTTTAGATGTTAATCTTGTATGCTAGATCTCCAACCCATGCATTGAGATCCAAATCTCACAATTGCACTAATTGAATAGATGTTAGGGGGTTGACACCATTATCATCTGTTATAATTCATGCAACCACCTTACCAACAGATCTACATCTTTCTAGTTTTATTGTTACTCCTTAATTCAAAGCATGTTTGTATAGACTCTCTCTTCTTGATCATAGTTGTGGGGCAGAAAACATGCTACTATCAAAGCACAAAACATCAAGACGTCCAAATTTTTTCATGGCATGTCTCAAGATATCTCTTCTGAATGTTATTTGATCTGGTGACATGTAGAATCTAGATGTGCTAATGCTATCCAAACACAGTTTTTCACACGTAAATGGTTCTCCTTCTTGCTCTATTTAGGTCACCGAGTCTATGGGAGATAATGGGCTTGATGAATGTAGAAGCACTCCAATTTTGTTGGACGAATTTATGTATATGCTGATCACGCTGATTTATACTTGACCAATACAATATGTATTTGGAGCCTGATCAATTATAATATGTATTTGGATGTTCTTTTTAGCATGTCATTTCTTTGTGAATGGTTTCGATGAAATTGTTTGCTCATTAACCCATCCCATGAAAGGTCTAATTCAAAAAACTAATGTAAAAATAAAGAAGAATCATTAAGAAAATATTGTATACCAACAATATTTCGGCCTTTAAAGCATAAAGAGATCCCATTTTGAGTAGAGGAAAATTCCCGATGTATGTGTAATTCCTTTGCAAAAAGATAAAGAGGGTCTGGGTAATTTGCGGTACAGAAGTCAAAGAGGGAGGAGCAATAGAAGAAGACATGATTGAACCACCACATATACACATCATGCAAACCAGAGAAATTGATTGATGGATCTCTTATGCAGGTTGGGTCCAGAGGGAGGGAATTCCAGATATATATGGTCAAGGAAGAGGATAGTAGTGAAAAAGAATTTGATGATGATGAAATCTTACCTGAGCATATGAGAGGAGTAGAATTAGACTTCTATGGTGTATTCCCACTGGTGATGTGGCCATTTTTATTAGAATTGGTGAATTGAGGTTAGAATGAAGGCTATGAGGTGAGATGCAAGGCTTGATTAGAGGCCATAGTCACAGATTGAATTAAACCAATAAGTTGTGCACCTTGTGTGGAATTGTCCACAGTTGTGGGCATGGGAGCATCGGATATGGTGGTGGTGTCGATGCATTTGCCGGCAGAGCAAGAGATAACGGGTGTGATGGGACCGCCGCAAATGGCATAACATTCGCCACAATGTAGCGGGTTGCTCGAAACATCGACACAAAATGAATGGATTCCTCCTCTATCTCTTCCGCAACATTGCATCATTGGCACTCTACCACCTACACTTATATTACCATAATTCCTCGCGCATTCACCATCCTCAGTGCACGACATCACCCTCGCCAACCTAATCACTACCTTGTGATCTCCTCCTTCTCCTTCTTCTTGTTTTTGTTGAGTTACATTATGAACCCTGCCCTCCGGATCAATATTGATGTGAAATGCTTCGGTTACCTCTATAAATGTCGCTCGCCCAAACATCTTAGCTGAGATGTTTTGTGGCTTCATAACAAGTGTTGTCCTCCTCATTTGCATCTCGGTTGACATCAAAACCATCAACCATATTATCATCCCCACACGTACATGTATTCCCACATGATCATCCCTCGCCATTGTTTGTCGCTTTCATAACATGCCAAGAGTTTGTTACATCGTGAATGTATGCACCATGTACTGTAGCTTGAAGAAGTTTAAGGTTGATATGCCTGGCATTGAGGTTCCCCACTAGCTTAAAAATAAGTCCTACTAAAAGAAGACGAGACCATGAACAACATCTAGAAGTGTTGTCATAAATAATATATTAGTGTCAATGTCATCACAATATCTCCCTAAGTGTATTGTAGCTTGAAGAAGTTTAAGGTTGATATGCTTGCCATTGAGGTTTCCCACTAGTAAAATAAGTCCTACTAAAAAAAGAGATCATGAACAACATCTAGAAGTGTTGTCGTAAATAATATATTAGTGTCAATGTCATCACATTAGCTCCCTAAATGTTAGAGGAATCGAACACATAATGTTGATACAAGTAGTGCGATCTTAGTCGCCCCCACATTTTTGCCAATATCCTTGTTCATCATCAACCTATAGGGAACATTCATTATTATATTCCTCATCCTAAAATTAAAATACGTATATCTAGGTCTTGGATTAAACAAACTAGATACCAAGAAGTCATGTATTCGTAGAGGGGTTTTTAACATCTAAATTAATGCATATGCCTTTTTTATGCTTGGTTTTTGTGTGATCCAGTCAATCCTCAAACTAGAAGGGCAATTCGAATTTTCTTTTCGGAGTGTGTTAATTAAATTTCCAAAGCTCTTATTGAAGAATCCCGAGTCCTTATCAAAGGTTGGGCTCAAAGCATCTGGGATACTTCTTTTGTTCCATATATTAATAATATGTTTATACTAAAAAACTTATACTGGAATTTCAAAATGTTTGGAAGCTTCAAAAGAAAAAATGGCACATATTGTTTAAGAAATTTCATGAGGTCTTGGAATTATTTTTATATTGAAGCAATATCATAACTATGATACCTTTTTTACTTACACTTTCCAAAAATAAAATATATAGTACTTGGGACTCAGGAGGGCCTTGCCGGCTTGATCAACTTTAGTCCTAGGTTCTAAGTCTCATGTTTATTGATGCGACTACATTCTCCCCTCTAAATCCCCTCACACCCAATCCTTGAAGAATAGTTACCTCATTGTTGCAAGTAGTAGCACCCGATTATGCAATATCCCCCCACAATCCCATCTACTTGATTAAACACTCTAGGACATAGTTTGACGGATTCACTTTTCATGTAAATCGAAACAATACGTACACACGGTAGTGCATTTCGTGGTTCTATCAGGAAATATAATTAAACCTTGCCATCACACAATTCACACACACACACACACACTGAGGGAGGGAGGGTGTGGGTGGGTGGGTGTTATTTGACGCCAAGATAGTAGGTGTTTGTATAATTCACTGGGTTGACCCGAAAGTAAAGATGCCAAATATTGTTTTCTTATTTTTGGGATATTCGGGATTGCATCATGATTGAGATATGAACACAACACAATGCTTTTGTATTGTATGGTAGGCATGGAGGTTAGACCATATCTATGAAAATTGAAGGGAGTATTGACTCGGGTCAACTTGAATTTAGAGATGCAGATCATTTTCCTAATTCTACAATATTGCGTCATAATTAGGGTATGTGCAACGATTTGGTATGGTAGGCATGGAGTTAAATCATTATTATGAAAGTTGAAGTGAGTATTGATGTGGCATTTTGTTTATTGGAGCAAGTCAAAATTCTTTCCTTAGAGGAGTGTTTGTCTTGACTATTGGCGATTCAACATGTCCCATTACTCGTGTAACAACGATGTGATACCATTGTAGTGTTTTTAGCATACATTATCATATATAATTGTGTGTTTCCACCAAAAGAATGTGTGTGTGGTTTTCTTGTAGTATCACCATTTTTGTTAACCACTGATATTTTGATTGATTTTTGTTAATTTTGAATGAATACTTTCTATGCTATAGTTTATGAGCTTGTCCTCTATTATTGTTGTTTGGTCTTAGCTTTGTTGGAATGAATATATATTCAGTATTTTACCATCAATTGCAAATATAAATAGTTGGATTCCTTCGTACTTCCCTTCAAATGTGATGAAGAGTTTCTGTTCTTTTTTTGGAATTCTAGTATGATTTTCAACGAGTTTTTCTTTGCTTCCATACCTTGTTTTTTTGTTATCTCATGGCACTCCTTTTAGATCTAAAGTTTCACTCAACTTCTCCCTAACCCATAACTCGTTCATTCATCTCTAATCCCTACCCATGAATCTCCTTCTTTCTCGATTTTGTCCTCTTTGTATATTTGTATTTATCTTCACATACTTTTCTTTAGAGTTCGCAACTTGTAGCCCAAGGGACAATTCCTTCATTTATATCTTAGGCCATATTTCTCTTCCTTTTTAGTTCGCCATGACGTTCAACATACATGCAAGATTCAATGTCATAAACACAACTTCCATCAACGTCCGATACCACCAAATATTACCTTATGTTATTCCTTGGAAGTTCAGATGAACATATTTGAAAGAAGAGAGCTTTAGCTAGTCCCAACCTTTTGTATAACTCCACTCCTTATGAAAGGTCTTCATGGTTTTTATTAGAGATCATTCCTAATGTAAGCATAAGACAAGGAAATATAAGATAGATAGATAAGAAAAAAGAGAGAAAGACGGGTGTCAATCCACCCAACCACCCCCGAGACGAACTCGAGCCTTGATCAACATTCCATACCACCGCCCTAGCATTTGAGTCGTACCTGGTACTAATGTGCTCGCTACAAGAGTTTGTTCACCACTTTATCACAATTGTGACATAGTTGAATGATGTGACTAATGAAGCCTCATAGTTATAGGCAGACCTAAGGGCCCCATGCGAGTTCACACGTGGCCCTTATGGGTTGTTTCAATTCCTAGGATTAAAAGTAATCCTCCCTCCGTTACACTCTTGATTAACCCTCACACTTTATCCTCGTGTGTAGAATACTATGATACAACCCAAATTTGGTCATGCTTGTAACTGTTTGACCCAAACCATAAGATAACCAATTTCCCACTTATCTCAGTGTTAAACCATTGAAATGAGCCTTTAGAACTCATTCTCGTGGGTTGCTCCATAAACACATATGGTCTTCATGTCACCACGAAGAATCATCGTCTCCACATACATCCGCTCAAAAGCTCCATGCTCTCCTTGGTGGCAATTGTAAACATAATCCGTAGAATTGTTGTGTTGAATCCCGTGTTCCGATCTAATGCCTCGGGTTCACGGGAAGGCAATTCCAGATCCTCATCCTCATCTCATCATCCATCTCAAAAGAGGAGTGTAGAAGAAAGTACATATGTGTAATGGTGGCTTTTTGTTTTTTTTTCCTATCATGTGAACCAGAGCTTAGTCACTTCTCCAAGGAAGAAGCAGGGGAAGCAGGAGAAAGAGGAACCTGGCTATGGAAACAGATGCGCCATGTTGCTCCCGAAACGCCATCGCATTCTCTGTCTCGCGTCTTTGTTTTTCTTCTCCATCTCTTTCACAGGTATTTATATCTTCTCATACACGCGCTCACAGAGGGACTTACAAAGATTTCCTTTTTTTTTTACACAATTTCCCTTTTGGGTTCGTCCCTTCTTCTGATGCATATTTTGCTTCTTGATCTGCTCAAAATAAAAACCAATCTTTTTTTTTTTTTACTCCGCATTGATAGTTAAGCATTTTGTCTTTTCTCTTCTGTTAAAATCTGACTTTTTTTATTTCAGGAATAGCTATACTGAGAAGGCCTACTGCTTTCATATTCAAATCACATGATGTAGATGGAGGTGTTCGTCATGTCAAACACACGAACATAGTCTTCGGAGAAGCTGCTGGGCAAGGATTGCCAGGGCGACTTCAATGTGAAGGTAAAGAGGAAATCAAAATGGAAAAAAACAAACTCCCAAAGAACCCAAGTTTTTCTTTATTCCCTCCATATGCCTGATCATGTTTGAAGATGTTAGATCATTGTTGGATAGATGTGTATAAATTTGCAGAGAGCCTCTATGCATGAATAGATATGTAATCGTGGATATATAATCAGCTGCCAGTTTATCTTAATACTTTCATGGAATGAGTAATTGATTAAAAACATGTTTTGTGCACTAGTAATGACTCCTGATCCTGGACTCTACAAATATTCTTCATTTGGGCTCAGTATCTACAGACAAAAAATAAACCTATATGTGTGTGCGCTTTGTTTATTGTGGTGATTCATTTGTTTTTTTTTCAAAGTTCTTTTATGAATGAGCTCAATAATATTCATCTACAGGTGTTAGCGCAACAGTTGAAAAAGGAAGGATAGTGCAAGGAAATAGGTCATGCTCACTGCAAACCAATGCTAGTGGAATTTCTTTTGTAACCTTTTTTGTACCCCCGAAGGCAGGAGTTCCAGATAGCAAAACAACTAATACTGACACAATAGAATTCGGTAACACTACAATCAGAAAACCAGATAGGCCGTATACAATCCTTACCATTTTCATCGAATCCATACAGGCACTTATCTCTTTATTATTGTATGGTTAATATCTCAAATGTGGCAAGAAAGCTCGATTGGACACCTGATAGCTTTCGATTTTTTGGTTCTCTTCGTGTATACCAGATGTCAAATCCAGACAGTATGGTAACTGTATTAACTGACAAGGTCTCTGTCATGTCAACATCAAAGCTACCTGCTGATGTTCATATACATAGGACTAGTGATATCTTTGATCGAAACAACCTTATGCTTCAAAGGCTGCAATCATATTGTGTGAGTGTTATTTGACCTGGAGTATAAGATCTTAAACATCATTACTTGATGTGTTGATTTAGTTTGTTTCTATTGAGTTTCGTAATGACAATTGTGCTGCAGTGAAAGTGAAAGGATTGAGTTTCTAGTATTTTTTAGAAATAAAATGTCAAAACCATTAAAAATTTCATATCTATTTCAGACAAAATGCATTGGTCGATTTAGTTCATTCCATGAACTCAATTATAAATTAGGCTAGACATTTCTGTCGTGTTCCCTGAGGTTGTCCCAAGTATTTATAATTATGGTGCAAGGAGAATTACTAATAATGCCTTTAGAAAAAAATGAGGTGATTAGTGTTAAATGGGCAGATGACAGATGTTTTTCTTCCTGAATTTCATGTGGAAAGATAAAAGATTAAATGAAATCAAAATCTTAGCTCCAATTTGCAGTTTATGCTATATACCGACTATGTAGAGGTTGTGTTTAGGGTTTCAGCCTGCGTACTTGTTCTGATTTAAGTATGTTGAATTTAGGTTTGAATGCTGAATTTGTCAGTTGCTTTGGTTGTTAAAGTCATAGTGTATCATATATATATGTATATTAAGGTTTTGATTTTGACAGGTGTTTCTCGGTGAATTGCTGGTAAAAATGCAAGATATGTCGAGCAAGGATAATATCTTTCAACATATCATTTTTATGGATGCAGACATCATTGTAGTAGATGAACTTCGATGTGTTTTCGAAACATCCATGGATTTTGATATGGCGTTGACTTTTCGAAATAACAGGGATCAACCTATCAATTCTGGGGTAATAATGATACGAGGACAAATTCAGAGTGTGTCAAGGTAGCATATTCTACTTGTGAAATGCAGCATAACAAGAAATTACATGAGATTTTTCTCAAAATTTATCAATGGCTATAAGTGGAGGTTTAACTCATTGAGAGAATTTTCAGGGCAAGGACTTTCCTCATGGAAGTAGTAAAAATTTATGAAGAGAGATTTGCAAAAGCCACAAGGATGCTTGGTGATCAGTTATCACTAGCAGCGATTCTTCTTGAAAATTCAAAAAATATAAGCTCGCAATTCAAAACACGAACGCTGTTCAGAGCTCAGATCGCAGGTGTACGAATTCTATTCTTACCATCTCAAGACTACAATTGGACTCCATCCGAAGGAGCAGGACAATTCCATGGGATGCCTGATAGTGTGAAAGTAAGAATCCGAACTCTTCGCATACGATCTTGACCTCGATTACTATGCATACTTGCAATTAAAATAAAGAATGGTATCATAATAAAGGTTCCTGATTAAGCCCTGTATGTTGCACAAAGCATCTTGCCTACCTTGTCCAATTGGTCCTAATTGGTCTTTAACTAAACAAGTTAAGAGATCCTCTTATTGAAGTGCTGATTGCTGATTGGGATTAAAGAGCCCTTTAAAGGCTACAAAGAATCAAGTATTAAAAGAGTGAATAGCTATCCATTGGTAACTGATGAACTTGCTAACAAAAGGTTATGTTTCCAACCATAGCATTGACATTGAAAAAAAAGTGTGTGCATAAGCTACTTGAACTTGTGTATTTGGCAGTTTGGTTAATGTTCTTGAGCCATGCAAATACACAAGACATTATTGGTCTATGTTGTATATGGGTTGAGATTCTAAGACATTATGGATCTCTTCTCATTGTTTCAAATTTGAACAAATGACAATAAATTTCATATAATGAAGGAATTTTGTGAATAACTTACCATATATTCTTTATGAACATCAGTGTCCTTTATTTGAATGGCTGGATTCTTTTTCAGGTTTTGCACTTCAAGGGTTCCAGGAAAAGACTCATGATAGAGGCGTGGAATTTATTCAAGCACAAGAAACGAACCGTGTCAGATATGAAGTGTCTTATTCTGTTAAGTGGAAGAGCAAAATACGATTTTTGACCAATAGGGGGAGTTAAATGCCGAAAGTGTTTTTTGTAACATATAAGCAAGCTATACATTTCTCTCTCTCAAAATTTTTTATGATGATTTGATTTGCCTCATATTGTAAAGGTATATATAGGGAAGCAATGTGGGATTTTTCTGTCTCAAGCCCATTGTTATTGATTTTCCCATTAAAGAGGAGGCACCATGCTATGTATAAATAAGGTGAAAGATACATATTATATGTCTTCACTCAAACCCATTTTGGGTGCATAGGTGAAAAGGTAAGATGCAAAATATCCCTCAATATATATAGATCAACGCTAGTGATTTCCAAAGCATTTTCAGTGAATGACATACCTTCAAAATATTAAGCAATCTTGATGATTCAATGTGTTATTCTGTACAACTTTGTTATGGCTAAACTCTTGGTTATGTCACTGTCAATAGCATGAAATTGGCCTTTGGGATACAGTTAGTGAGCAAGCAAAAGGTCGTTTGGGAATTTACACATACAAGATTTAGACTACCCCCAGGATATTGCTGGCAAAAAAGTGACAAAATTGGAGGCATGTCGTTGAGGAAATAAAGCATTGTGAAATTGGATTTATTCATATTGAATGTGTAACGATCTAAATCTGATGCTAGTCATATATTCTAGGTTTATGATCATGATACACTTTGGATGTGGAATAATGTGTGTATGTGGAATTTATCAGACAATGTATCGTCTAGGAGCTCATGGATGTATATATGTATGAATGACTAGGTTAGGATTGTGTATACAGTAGGTAGGTGCATTATGTGTCAACAATGGGTTAGGTTCGAAGTAAGTGGCATCATGAGATTGCTAATCAATGGGTGCAATTGTATGGCTAGTTCATACCCCATTTGGGGTGCGATGAATTTGAGTAAGCCTACATCAACATGACATGTTTTATTCAAATGAGAAACATAAGGTATTCACATCTCCAATTGCATTGCAGCAATGTTTTTCCTAAAGGATATCATTCATTGCTTATGAATCTATCCGAACATTCGTGCGTACAAAAAATGCCCACGTTGTGGGTATTGTGAAGTTTCTAGAAAACAGAATCACGAAAGAACTGTCCTCATTGTTACCTGTTAAAACGCAAAAGAAACCAAAAAATATCCACATGCCAGGTAGGTATCCTTTGAATTCAGAAAATGAGAACGGAAAACCCCATGCGGGAATCCCGGATCCTGGATCCTGCGTAAATGTTTTAGGTGGGTTGTAACTTGTCACCATTTGGCAATGGCAATGAAAAGATGTGGATTTGGGGAAAAAGAGATCTTATTCAATACTTCAAAAATTATTATTAACTCAATAAAACAACTACAAGGAGATGTTGCCAAGTGTTAAAATTGCATTGCAGAAGAATGTGGCTATAAAGCCATCGCCATCACCATCACCATCACCGTCACCACCATAGATAGCTTAACCTCGAACAGAGCATTTTAGATCTGCTTTGGTCTTTTGGAATTTCTTCTATCATATTTCCTTTTTGTCTGTTCTCTATCTAACCTCTTTTAAGCATTAAAATCATTTTTGTTTCGTCTTGGTCTGTCAAGAAATCTGCTTTTTTATCTTCTTCTTTTTTTAACTTTAATGGCTGCCAAGGAAGCCCGGGAGCAAGCTGGACAAATGGCCAGTCAGGCCAAGGGCCGAGCCCAAGAGATGGGCGGGTATACTGGGAAGAAGGCAGACGGCATGTTCAAGAAGTTGAAGGAGATTAAGCCCAGGGGTCCTGCAGGCTGGGTTGCGCTCATTGCTGTAGCTGCCGCAGTGGTGGTAGGGGCCGCCATAGCCCTAACCCTACTGGCCCCTGTCCTCCTCTTCTTCAGTCCCATCCTTGTCCCGGTGGGCATCGTGCTCTTCCTTTGCACGGCAGGGATAGTGACTGCAGGAAGCACGGGTGTGGCCATCTCCTGGCTCTACCGCTACTTCACGGGTAGGCGTCCTCAGGGCTCGGAGCGGCTGGACCACATGAAGGGCCAGGTCCATGAGACCTTGGAGCACATGAAGCACAGGGCCCAGGACATGGCCCCCCAAGGGTTAGGGGAGGAAGCTGGAGAGATGGGCGGCCAAGCACGCGATCAGGCGGGCCGGATGGGTCGGAAGGCCCGAGAGATGGGAGGCCAAGCCCCGGGCATGATGCAAAGATTGAAGAGGCATAGGCCAGGGCCGGCCGGGTGGCTTGCAATCATCGCCCTTGCCTGTGCCCTCGCCATCGGGTCGGCCGTAGTCCTTACCGTGCTCTCCCCCGTCCTCGTCTTCCTCAGCCCCATCCTCGTCCCCGCGGGCATCGTGTTCTTCCTGTGCACGGCTGGGGTCGTCACCACGGGCGGCTCAGGTGTGGCTGCGCTCTCGGCCATCGTCTGGCTCTACCGCTACCTCAAGGGTAAACACCCGCGTGGTTCGGACAGGCTCGACCGGGTCTTGGGCCGTGTCCATGGTACAACCGAGCACATTAAGCATAGGGCCCAGGATGTGGTCGGACAAATCCCGATGCCAGCGATTGCATAGAACTCAAATTGTTTATATATATAAGGTGGTGATCCACCTCGGCGGTGCGAGGTGGGCACCCACCAGAGATTTGGAGCAAATTGTCAAATTATAGAAACATAGGATTTTCAATTGTTAAGTCAAGCCAATTTGTGTTTTTGATGAATGGTGTTTTGTTAAAGTAGCTCCTGAAAAATGGATTGATTCTGATACAAAACAATCTCCTGTCAATTTTAGCTGCTTATTGTAAACAGAAATTATTAAATTTTATGCATATTTCCTCATTCCACAAAAATATTGTTTTTTTGTCTTTCCATTTCTTTAGGGTAATGAATGGTTCATACATAAGAGTAAATATTATTTGGATCCTTTCAATTGTGTAGTTCTAAGTTGCTGTTTGAACTAGTAACATATCATGAAGGGACATGCTTCTAAGGGTCCCTTCTAAATATGGAACATACCAAGTCCTTGTATCCACCAACTTAGGAGACAACCTAGGGTATAAACTTTAAAATAACAGGTAATATAGGAAATATATGGATCGGAAAGTAACGAAGTAACACAGAGTGAAGGGATATGAACACATTGAGTGAAGGGATATGCTTGTATCGCCACACCAACCTAGAGGAAATACATGAAGAAAGATGCTCCACACCAACCTAGAGGAAATACATTGAGAAGAGGGAGATGCTTCTAATCCAAGGGAAAGTAACAAAGTAACACATCGTGTGAAGGGATATACTTGTGTATCGCCTCGCCAACCTAGTGGACGAGACAACCTAAGTCAAAGTATGTAAAAATGGATGCATTTAGGATGTTCTTGCATGATGGAAATTTAATAAAATGTTGCCTCTTAGTCTCATTCCTTCCACTTAGTGGAAATTTAATAAAATGTTGCAATAAATTATGGATGCATTTAGGATGGTTTTGCATGATGCCACTTACCCTTGCAAGTATTTTTGTGCCAAATGAGAGTGGCCTCTCAAGTCTCATTCCTTCCACTTAGTGGAAATTTAATAAAATGTTGCTATATTGGATGAAATTGAATTAAGGTGATGACTTTGATGCTCATGAAATTGTTTTGAATACACAAATGTGTTATTGCTTTGTGTTGCCCTTAAAACCTTCACAAAATATGTACTTTAGGAATGAATGGCCTTTTTTGACTACACTAAAAGAACTAGATTGGAAGCCAACTCCGAAAGGAAAAGGAGCTCACAAGGCAATGCAAGAGAAATCACAAAACTTATTCTGAGACAACTAAATGGGCCAATCCAATTACCAACTCAGTGTAAGAGAACGTAAGCAACACTAAAAGCATTTTCTTGTGTTCTCAATTTGCGAATGAAGGCATGCATAATATGTCTTCTTTCCTATCTAGATGGTAAAAAGCATAATATGACTAGCGAAACAAAAGCATGTTAAATTCAACCTAGATGGTAGCACTTGGATTAATTTGTTCCTATCTCTAGCTACTCAGAGAATGATTACCAAGAACAATAATAGTTTAAAGGTGCCAAATTTTGAATAATATGAGTGTGTCCGTAGTTTTTGTATTAAATTCATACGTGAATTAAAATTCATGTTTAGTTTGATTTCACATAGGATTTTAAAGACATTGAGTGTAACTGCGTGGACATGTGAATTATAATTGATGTTTTAGTTTGATTTCGTATTGGATTATAATGACATTTAGTGTCAAGTGTGCACTGTGTCCACGCACGCAATGTAATGTATGGTGCCAACTTCTCATACGGTAGAATTGGTGAAGTGGTTGATATGGTGGCGCGAAGTGATGACGAACATGGAGGTAGGGCGAACAAAGGTTTTTTATTTGTTTCTAATTATTTGGTAAAAGTTTCATTCTTTATTTCAATTAAACTTTGGGACAAAATATTTCCATAACCTAGAGTAACAAAAACCTTGTATAAGTTTAGCATGAGATGATCCAAAACTATACTTAAAGTAAAACAACGTTTGGGATATATTCCTTCAAAGTGCTTTCCTATGATATGTCCCATGATGCACTTTTAACAAAGTCTTCATAGGACTAACTTAGTGTCTTATGATTAGTTTAAACTTCAAAGATCACCCAAAAACAAGAGTATTCCCAATTTATTGAAAAGCAACTAAACATTGTATCTTCTAGTCTAAGAGCATATTAGGAATGATTATGCCACACTACCTTTGTTCTTTATCATATTTGAGACATTGTGGTAGTTTATGAGCTTGAACAACTGCAAAGTTGATTGACTAATGCAAACTTTTGAGTATATAAAATCAACCCTTGACAAGTCTTGAGCCAATATGTTTCGGTCAAGGGTTCACTTGGAGGAGGATTATTGGATCCAAAACACGTTATCAAGCATCAAAACTTAGAAAGAGACGAACACTCAAGTGTCAGGCCACTTTCAAAGAATATTAATGCAATAAAGGTTTACTATTGAAGTTGGGAATGAGTCATTGAGTGGTAAAGACAAAGGAAGAAATATGGAATACATAGTAAAGTGCATATTTGAAGTCAAAATGTCATATTTGAATCTCATCTTAACAATGTTAGAATACGTGTCGTGACATATACATTTGATTGTACCACCTTGTACTCTTTTTGTGGGATTTTATACAATGTATCATCATGCAAAGAAATAAATGGCACCTGCCACCACCTCGTAGTCCTTTTTCTCATGCTCCTCAATGTTCCAAAATAATATCTCCAATCTAGTACCCGCTGAATATGAATAATAATTGGATTGTATTTGAATGATACATGGTAGGCAAAATGAGGAGACTTTGCATGCATGCCATGTGGTTGTTCCTAATGTCATGGATCCATGCATCAACTTGTATTGAGATGAGTTTTCCCACACAAATGTAATTGTACTCATTTCAAATTTGAAACCACGTCGTCGGCATTAACAAAAAGTGCCAATGATCCTTTCGTAGGAAATCCTATCAAAGTTGGATAGAATGAAAAAAATGCATGCAAATCTTTCACCTTTGTCGATCGGATTTGGGATTTTCTTTAGGTTATTGGAGCCCTAAAGCAATCAAATGATATCATTCCATCATTGATTGATAATATGCAAGAATCATCACAAAATAAAGTTAGGCTCCACAAGTTTTAGGAGTGGTGACACATTCGAGAATGGGGGGGGGGGAGGGGGGGTTCCGCCGTAAACATGTGAAGGGATGGGTTCTTCTTCGAGTGTGTTTCCGGACAATTAGACAAGGGAGAGGAAGCCGTGGGGATTGGTAAAACTTCAATAGTTTTGATTTGTGTGGCCGTGGGGGGAGAATCTGATATGATGCATTTAACGACTACCTAAAAAGCTTGCTTTTTTTAAGGGTTCGCATGCCAAGTGTTCGGAAATCCACATTCTAGAAAAGAAAAGAGACATATGGATTGGTTGTATAAATGACTCAGTTAAAATCTGAAGAATTCAGTCATCTCCATCACCATCTCCTGCATCTCCATCGATCGACAAGGATATTTTGGTCATCAATCAGAGAAGGTTCATCGTGTCTTTTCTTTAGTCGGCCAATGTGTGTTGTGTGATTTATTATTTGTCTCTAGTGTTTTTGGTGTTTCACAGCTCAGGCCAGTTGAGTAATCTGCTGCTTTTTCGTGCTGTCCCCTCGGATTCGTTGTCATGGCGGCCCAAGAAGCTCGGGATCAAGCTGGACAGATGGCCGGGAGAGCCCAGGACCAGGCCCAACAGATGGGCGCTAAAGCACAGGAGATGGGCGGGCAGGCCGGAAAGCAAGCGAAGGGCGTGTTTCAGAAATTGAAGGAACTGATGCCCAAAAGCACGGCCGGGTGGGTCGCGCTGGTTGCAATAGCCGGTGCCCTCGCCATTGGATCGGCCATCGTCCTCGTCATCCTCTCGCCCGTCCTCCTCTTCTTCAGCCCCATACTTGTCCCTGTTGGCATCGTGCTCTTCTTGTGCACTGCCGGGATCGTGGCCGCGGGGGGCACGGGCATCGCCACTCTCTCGGTCGCCGCCTGGCTCTACCGCTACCTCAAGGGTAGACATCCTCGAGGATCAGAACAACTCGACCACATCATGGGCCGCGTCCACAAGACCACCGAGCACATGAAGCACAAGGCTCAAGACGTGGCCGGACAAATCCCGATGCCAACAGTTTAATGAAATTTGTCCCAGATGACAGACAACAACCAACTGCATAAATAAACAACCATTGTTTTTAAAGCGTCTTAAGCTCGGATCGAACACAACAAAATATTGAAGGACATATTGTGAGTTAGGTTAATCCTTGTTTAGATAGTAATTAATATTTATAAGAGTTTCGTTAAGGCTTTGTTCCCTTGCCTGTCTCTCATATTGTTCGAATCATATAAATTTTCTTTCCATTTTGTGCAAAATGTGATGTTTACTTTTGTGGTATACCTTTTGTGGTCTTGCCTTTTTTGAGCTATTTGGATCACAAAATCACAAAATATTCTTCATTAGTAGTTTATTTATAACATATGTTGTCTGTCTCGTGTTGTTGACCATAGTTAACCTATTAGTTAATAGCCATCGATGTGGATATCTCTACTCTATGCATATATCCAAGCAACCCGTGGCCGGTTAATAATGACTACCCAAGGGAAAATGCGAGGTCATGTCACTATAGGAAGGAATTCTCAAGTGGGAAAACTTTTTCATCCACTTGTCCTCAATTATGGGAAGGTTCTGATCTTGGGATTTTACACTTTGAGCTTTTTAAACTCTTTGGGCCTTAATCACTATTCACACCATAAGAAATGGTCTTGGTATATTGGTTGATACTTGTAGTTATGGTGGTGTTTTCCTATTTTTTGGGCAAAGACACGCATTACATTCAATTTCATCTAGTGCACTAGAATTTAGAGGTTTGAGTTGAAGAAATTCCTTGGTGGTTCTACATTTATGTGTTTTCGTATTCTATGTGGACACTAATAGAATTAATTGATGAAAAGATGAAAGAACTTTGTGATTATTGATGAAAAGATGAAAGAACATGAATAAAATATATGGCAATGTCAGAGAAGATTCGATTATTGTTATTAGAATGCCAAACACATGCACTAATATAATACAGAGCTGAAAAATGTGAGGAATTAATTGGTTGCTCATAGAACTTTCATGTGTGAACTGTCGAGGCCATCCGAACCATTTCTTCCATGTGACTTAGATCTCTGCCTTTGTGATCATATTCGACCAAGCTTCCACAAATCTTCGACCAAGCCTCATCTTGGCACAAATTTCTCTCACAACCACAATGCACTCTCAATTGCAACATTCATTGGTAAAGTTCTTGAAGATCGAGAATCGTTACTCACTTTTACATCACTTTCACATGTATCACATTAAATATAATATTTTTGGTCTCATAGGTCATATTTGACCTCCATAATGATATAGGATCTCTCTCTCTCTCTCTCTCTATATATATATATATATATATATATATATATATTCTCAATGTGAGACGGGATGGTCAGTCACAAGTGATAATATTAGTTAGGTGACTATTTAACTTTTTGCCTAAACAAGTTTAACAGTTTGAGTATCGGAGTTTGGTATGATGCTTTGGGTTTGAACGCGTTCAATTGTATTTGAGTTGTGGTAACGTAACTTTTATGAATTTATCTGTACATTTTAAGAACCTATACAAGCTATCAAAGGTTGAAAAGCTTATGTGTTATGGATCTCTTTTAGATATATCCTTATTCTTTATAATCAAGGATGAAGGGGTTTAAAAAAATTGGCCTCTTAAAAAGTAAGAGACCTTCCAGATATAAAGGTTGAAATGCTCAAATGAATGGGAAAGGAAGCACATGCATGGATACGTTATATGTTTAATGATATATTACAAAATGGCATGCCTTATGGTTAGAATGTAAATTGGATCAAACTTTTGCATAAAGGTGGTGTAAATAATGTTGACAATGATTGGACATAATACTTCTTTCCTATCTAGATGGTAAAAGCATAATATGACTAGCAAACAAAAGCATGTTAAAATCAATCTAGACATTAGGACTTGGATTAATTTGCTCCTACATTCTAGGTACTGAAAATGAACAAGAACGAGAACGATTACCAAGAACAAAAATGGTTGAAAGGGGCTACAACCAAGCCTAAATTAGACAAAAGCTATTTTAAATGATGAGACCAACAAAAGTAATGTGTATTCAATGTAGAATACTAGTGAAAGTTGTTCTAGAAGAAAAACAAGAATAGTGACAAGTGAAGAAACATAAGCATCATATATCTTTTTAATAGTAATATAATTTTTTTCTAGTTTGGAAAAGTTTTAATACCACACTACCAATTTGGTTAAGAATGTGTTTCAAACTTTAATTGTCATCATGGTAGTTTCCAAAACAATATGCCAAATTTTGAATAATATCAATGTGTCCATTGCTTTTGTCTCTTTTTTTTTCCCAAAATGAAGCTACTTTCCCATTAGTTAGGTAGGATTATTACAAAGAGATTGTACAAGGAGGCTTAAACATAGATCGGGGAATCTCCCTCCGATCAAGTTCAAGAAATTGAGACTAGTTACATCACCTTTCGGACTAACTACTTAGTGTAAGTACCTATAGCTAAAATAGTGCCTTGCAGTGATCGCTAGTACGAGACAACTCTTGGGGTCGACAACAAAGGGAGGGTGGTAGTTCCACCTCGGGCCACTTCCTGCCATTTCTGCCAAAAGTGCAACCGGGCATTACCTACGTTAGAGGAATGGCTGCAAACCTCGTCCAATTGCCCTCGTAGGCAGCTAATAAGCGCAAACCATATGTCCATGATCACTTCCTCTAGGGGCCGCACCAGATCCTGGAAGACCTTTAGGCAACGCACTTTCCATACATACCACAAGGTGAAGCATGCGATCAGCATCCAAATGTCTGGGAACCTAGGGGATGCGGACTGCAAGCCTCTCTCAAAACGAATCTTGGCGATTTTTCCCCTCATGCATACGTAGCACCAACTATCCGCATTGAAGGCGTCTGTCCACCTATCAACAGAGTGCTCAAGCCATGCCGCAACACTCCACGATGTAGTTCCTTCCACTCCACATGCCGCAAGGAGGCGAGTCACTTTATCCCATACCTTTTGAGCGTGAGGGCAATCCCACAGACAATGCCTCAGAGTCTCAATAGGTGAATGGCAAAGTGGGCAACTTAACGGGCCGCCACGATTACCTAGCCATTCGCCAACGGGAACCACATTATGACCGATTTGCCACCAAAAAAACTTTATCTTTTCTGGCAAGTGGAGATGCCAGAGAACCTTCCAAAAGGTAATGAGCACGTCATCAGGGATGCCCAATGTACGCCAGCCATTGCATAAGGGGCCTTCTAGCTGCAATTGAAAAGCCCGCCCCAGTTTAGTGTTGTACTTGAAGAAATGGCGAAATTTGCCATCATGGTTCCACAGGAAATTCCCTGGGTCCCATTCTAGTTCGACGAGGGGACGACAACCATATACCCATAACTTCCAATGGGGTAAATATACTTTAGTTTCTAATTATATTAAATTCATAAGTGAATTATATTTCATGTTTTAGTTTGATTTCAAATTGGATTATAAAGACATTGAGAGTCAAGTGCGTGGACAGGTGAAATTGTAATTAATGTTTTAGTTTCATTTCAGCTAACTTGGGTTATAAATACATTTGTCATTGACTATTAAGTGTGTGTGTGTCCATGTGTTGTAATGTAATGTATGGTGACAACTTCTCATGAAGTAAAATGGGTGAAGTAGTTGATATGGTGGTGAAGAGAGATGACGAACATGGACGTAGGGCGAACAAAGGTTTTGGATTGTTTACGATTGTTGAGAATCAAGCTCAACATAGCACAACGTGTGAACACACCTTTTGAGAATCCATGATTACTCAAAAGTCAAGAGGCACACCACTACTCACTACACATTAACTATGTGTCATAGAATCATATTCTATGACACATAACTAATGAGTTACATATTCCCCATGACTATGAGTCTTCACATTCCCCAAGAGAGAGAGTGATTGTTGTTAAGTTAATGAAGAGAGAGGGTGACTCTATATAAAGGATCCTCCTCATACTTCATACTAAGTCGGTTGTGACTCCTTGTTATGCTACATTTTGTAAATCTCATTCTACGTGTGAAATATACACCTTCTTCTTGAGTATTCTACTTTCCTATAATTTATCTAGCTTGAGTTCTCTTTTCTCTCCACTCTTCTTCTCTCACACATATACACACATAACACACATCTATTCTGCTACACAAGAATCACCATTGATTCTTTACATGGTATCAAAGCGATTTGGTAGCTCGATCTAGCCCACTCGCCTCATCGTGATTGTGTGTTGTGCTCTACGCCAACGTTCAAGAAGAACCGGCTCATTGCTATCGTAGTACCACTACATAGCTCGTGTTCGAGAGAGAAGGAAAAGAAGAAAGGAAGCTTAATCGACAATGAATACTCAAATGGGGAGCGCTCTCCCTAGCGAGAAGTTGGATCAAAACAACTTCGCATCTTGGGAGTACAAGATGCACCAATACCTTATCGGCCAAGGCTATTGGGGTTACATCAAGGGAGCACAAGAAAACTGACCTAAGCCGTAAGACGCCGACTATGCAACGTGGGAGAAAGCGGCAAGCCGAGTGATGTATTTCTTGGCGACATGTGTTCACGACCACATGCTCGGCTATATTTGAGAAGCTAGGACACCAAAGGAAGCGTGGGAGAATCTACGAAAAATTTTCGCTGCCAACACCACTGCGAGAAAGCTTCAACTCTGCCAAGAGTTGAATAACATTCAACAACGGGATATGTCCATTACAAGCTACACCTTGAAGATCAAGGAGCTTTGCGACTTGCTCGACTCGATAAGTGTCAATGTGGACGATGATGAGATGGTGCAAATATACCTCGGCAGCTTCGCACCACGATTCGGCGCGATGCGGACCGCCGTACTAGCACGGGAGAATCCGCCCTCCTTCTTCGATCTTCAATCCATGTTGTTGGTTGAAGAGAATCATGTTCGAACAAGGAACAACGCCTCGGAAGGCCAAATGCTCTACACGCATTCGAACGAAGGAAGAGGACACGGTCGTGCAAGAAGAGGTCGATTTGGCCAAGGATGTGGCGGGCGAGGCGGACAAGGTCCAATTTATGAAAACAACTCGCAATTTCGGCATCAAGACGGAAGCCATCGAGGAACCTTCAGAAGAAGCGGGAGCTTCCATTGCGGTCCGAACTGACAAAGCTCGGTCGAATGCGAATATTGCAGAAAAATCGGTCACCACGAAGAAGAATGTCGTAAAAAGATACACGAGTCGGCTTCCACTGGCCTACAACTCACCAACTACGCCATCAACTCCGATTATGATGATCACGGCAAAATGTTCGTAATGAGACATAGAGCGAATTCTATATCGGCCTCTATTTCTACTAGTGCCTCCGGTCTGGAAGACGTATGGTTCGTCGATTCCGGTGCCTCGAACCATATGACGTCGCATCAAGAATGGTTCCGAGAACTTCGAGAGCCGGACCGACCTGGCTATGTCTTGCATGTACCCGATACGGCACATCGGCAATTTTCCGTTCGGAGAAGAAGGTAAACAAACTTATATTAAAAATGTCTTGCATGTACCAACTATCACGAAGAATTTGGTCTCCGTCGGCCAAATTGTAGAGCAAGGAATGCAAGTACGATTTAATCAAGGCGGTTGCTTCATCAAAAAAGAGGGCCGACTCATCGCTTGCGAATGAAGAGAGGGCCGAATGTTCATTCTTGACTCACACGGGATGAAATCGGCCATGTTTGCAAAGGGCGTGAAAGCCGATTCCGACATAGAGTTATGGCACAAGCGGATTGACCATATAACTCTCCAAAAGCTCAAGGCAATGCAATCGAAAGGAGTCGTCATCGGGCTCCCGATACTCGCGGAGAAAGAGATTGAAGGCGTGTGTGCCGCCTTCGAATTCGGCAAGCAACATCGACACCCATTTTTGAAGGAGCGAAATGTGAGAAAAGGCGTACTCGTTGTAATTCATTCCGATGTATGTGGTCCGACTCAGACAGCGACATTCGACGGAAGCCGATACTACGTGACCCGATGCGACGAAAGAGCGAAGTGTTCGGACACTTCCAAAAATTCAAGAATAAAGTTGAGAAAGCCACGGGCCGACATGTACGATGTCTTCAGTCGGACGGAGGCAAGGAGTACTTCTCTGATGAATTTTCAGCGTTTCTACGGAAAGAAGGAATACAGCGAGAGTTTTCGTGTCGACATACGCGACAACAAAACGGAGTGGCCAAATGCAAGAATCAGCACATCATCGAAGTGGCACGAGCTATGCTTAACGAAAAGCACATGCCGAAATCGTATTGGGCTGAAGCAGCTAACACGGTTGGCTATCTCATGATTTGGTATATGACATCGGGTGTGCACGAACTTACTCCGCACGAGAAGTTCTTCGGAAAGAAGCCAGACCTATCGCATGTTCAGATATTTGGCTCCATTGCGTACGTGCACATCCCTGACGAGAAGTGTCAAAAGCTCGACCCGAAGTCGGAGAAATGTAGCCTCATAGGATACTCACTGGAGCAAAAGGGGTACAAGTGCTACAACCCCTCAACTGGAAAATCTCACGTAAGTCAAGACGTTATTTTTGACGAGTCCGCATCTTGGTACGCACCAGAGACAACTTCGATTTCGATTCCGCTTGACCCGGATTCCGCCGAAATAGAGATAGAAGCCGAAGATCGACTCACGCGCATGTTCGAAGAAAGCCCAATTACGACAAGGGTTAGTGGGCCACAAGAGCACATCTCTGCCGAGTCCGAAGATGGACAAAGGGAAGGCGAAAATGCCGGAGTATGAAGACGATCACTTCGACGGAAACAAATCAACTCACTCCCTCGATAGTGAGTTCGAAGGCCTTGAGTTCAGAACAAATGGAGCGGAGAACGTCGTAGTATCCGCAAACGAGAAGCTCCGCTGATCCACCCATGAAAAGAACCCCGTAAGCCGAGTCGGCTACAACGATTATATGGCGGAAACCTTTTCTAAAGCCACGAAGGACCCGCAATGAATCAAAGTAATGAACGAGGAGATGGGTGCATTATGCAAGAATGAGACATGGGATCTCATTCCCCATTCAGTGCACAAGAAGGCAATCGGTTGTAGATGGATCTACAAGGTGAAGTATAACGTTGGTGGCTCCGTAAACCGCTACAAAGCTCGACTTGTAGCGAAAGGATACGCTCAGACGCATGGCGTCGACTATGAAGAAGACCTTTGCCCCGGTGGAAAAGATGACGACGGTGCGGACCATGATCGCACTTGCAACGGCAAAAGGGTGGCACCTGCACCAAATGGACGTCAAGAATGCCTTTCTTCAAGCGAATTAGATGAGGAGGTATACATGGTACAACCACCCGGCTTCAAGTCGCGCATTCATCCAAAAGCCGTATGCCAACTCAAGAAGCCACTCTACGACTTTAAGCAAGCACCGCGTGCTTGGCATTCGAAGATTACGCACTATCTTCATCAAATTGGCTTTCGAACGTCAAAATCCTACAACTTCCTCTACGTACGACACGACTCTAGAAGCTTAATTGTCATCCTCCTATACGTGGATGATTTGGTCATTGGAGGTGAAAGTCTAGTCGACATCAACAAGGTCAAGTCCCTCCTCTCCGGAAAATTCGAAATGACGGACATGAAGGAGCTCCATTACTTCCTTGGCATCGAAGTAATTAGGATTCCGGCCAGCATTATGATCTCTTAACGGCACTACATTCTCCAACTGTTATACAAGTTCGGGAGGACGGAGTGCAAATCGATCGCTACGCCTCTCGATAGAAACCTCAAACTAGATGTCGACTTTGGCACGAACGAGTGCGATCCGACTCGATATCATCAACTAATCGGGAGCCTTATCTACCTCACGATCGCTCGACCCGACCTTAGCTATCTAGTCGGACTCCGCAGCCAATTCATGCAAAAACCATGTGACACTCACTTGGATTGCGCTAAGCGAGTATTACGATACATGAGTGGCACAATGGATTACGACGTTCTCTATGCATCGGCCACACCAATACGACTCGAAGGGTACACATACGCGGATTGGGCTGGCTACAAAGCCGATCGACGATCGACCTCCGGATTTGTCTTCTCCCTCGGCAACAGAGCGATTTCATGGAGTAGCAAGAAGCAGCCTACCGTTGTCATGATGTTTTTCGTCCATGGTGAGAAAATCGAGTGGGATAGAGAAAACAGAGATGTGCAACATTGCACATGAACTTAGGGAAAATACAACATAGGGACAAATAAGCAAATGTAAAGTGTAAGGAGTTAAGGTGCTCTACAAAGTTGTTAAGTGTAAATGTGAGATGCACTTTGTAGACTAGAGGGAGGTACATAGAAAATGAGTGTAAGAGTGATGGGCATTGAGTAGGACGGCTAGAGGAGAGAGAGTTAAGGCCCATCAATCTCGAGATCGGGGCAAATATTCTCCTCTGAATGAAAGGGGAATTGATCACTCCTATTGTATTGTGCCTCACCCCTTACCACTATAAAAGGGAGTGAGGGGTCCCTTTTGAAGGGGTTGCCTATTTTGCGTATGAGAGGTACACCACTTAGTCTAGAGTTCTTACCGTTTTAGGGTTAGGGTTTCGTTTAGGGTTTCCTCATTCATCTTCGGTTAGGGTTTTCTCATAGTCGTTTGGTGTGGCCCATGCGGCCACCATTGTTGTAATCATTTGTTTGTTTTAATATAACTTGTTGAGTATCTTGCCTCCGCTGATCTCTCCCTCTATGTCATGGTCTTATTCTTTCCTCTTCTCCTCTTGAGCTAAGCTTCCAGATCATATCTTATTCTTTCTCCTCTACTCCCTAGTCCAAGATCCCCACGGTCCCGCCTCGGATCCTACACGTACTCGCGGAATATCATGACACCGTCGCTCTTTTGAGTATGGAGGCGGAATACAGGGGCAAAACCGTAGTTGTGTGTGAAGCCGTATGGCTCGAGAGGATTTTGAAGGATGTAAGCGTTCCCATCAAGGATCTGACTCCCCTTTACTGCGACAACATGAGCAGTATTTATCTGGTTCGGAACCCGGTGTTCCATGCACGCATGAAGCATATCGAAGTGCACTATCACTTCATTCAGGAGCGTGTTCAAGTCGGAGATGTCGACCTTCAACACATCAATACAAATCTTCAAACAGTCGACATCTTCACAAAGGCCCTAGGAGCCGACCAACTTCGGAAATTCATGTCAGACCTTGGATTGATGATCCCTGACTTGCGAAGCTTGAGGTGGAGTACAAGCGAGAAGCGGATACCGAGCAGACACCGGAGATCGTCTGAACCGGATACCAACCCAAGTTGAGCTTGAGGGGGCATGTTGAGAATCAAGCTCAACATAGCACAACGTGTGAACACACCTTTTGAGAATCCATGATTACTCAAAAGTCAAGAGTCACACCACTACTCTCTACACATTAACTATGTGTCATAGAATCATATTCTATGACACATAACTAATGAGTTACATATTCCCCATGACTATGAGTCTTCACATTCCCCAAGAGAGAGAGTGGTTGTTATAAAGTTAATGAAGAGAGAGGGTGACTCTATATAAAGCACCCTCCTCGTACTTCATACTAAGTCAGTTGTGACTCATTGTTATGCTACATTTTTCTCTCACACATATACTCACATAACACACATCTATTCCGCTACACAAGAATCACCATTGATTCTTTACAACGATGATATGGTGAATGTTTCATTCTTAATTTCAATTAAACTTTTGGGACAAAATATTTCCATAAACTATTACTTAACTATATCTTAGTTGCAGCTGGCATAATTGGATTCCTCCTTCATTGGAATTCCCTACCTAATTTTTATAGAGTAAGCAAAGAAAGAAACCATCTTACCATTAACATCTGTCCACCACCATTTTGCTAGATCCCACTCTAATTCCAATAAGGGTATACAACCACAAACCCAAATATCCCACAAAGGATTTATATCTTTAGGATGGGTATGGTTAAGTAATAGTATTCGTATGCATTCAGAATTGGTGTTTTGGAAATGGTTGTGGGCTCTCTAGATTCCTTGCAAAATCATTACATTTAGATGGTTATGTGTCAATTATGCACTTCCCGTTTTCGAATGGATTAATATGGATGAGGGAAGCAAAATTTGCTCTTTTGGTGGGTTTCATTTGGAATCAATGCAACATGCATTCTGGAACTATATGGTCCATGTTCTGTTTGGAAACATATGTTGTGCCTCATTGATGTTGCGTATGGAACTAATGTGATTACATGGCGAAACGTCTTTTAGATGGATGTAAATGTAGAGAAGCATAATTATGAAAGAGAAAAAATATTATTTACCCTTCAAATTAACGGAAGGCAAGTTAAGGATGTACAATATTCAATTTGTCAATAAGTCTTGAGCCAATATGTTTCGGTCAAGGGTTAACTTGGAGGAGGATTGTTGGATCAAAAAAAGATCATGAAGCATCAAAAGTTAGAAAGAGATGGAACATAAGTGTGGGGCCACTTTTAGAGAATATTATAATGCAATAAAGATTTACTATTGAAATTGGGAATGAGTCATTGAGTGGTAAAGACAAATGAAGAAATATGGAATACATAGTAAAGTGCATATTTGAAGTCAAAGTGTCATATTTGAATTTTACCTTAGCAATGTTGAAATAAGTGTGGTGACATATACATTTGATTGTACCCCCTTGTACTCTTTATCCAGAATTTTATACAATGTCATCATCATTTAAAGAGAGAAAATATTAAATGGCACCACCTCATAGTCCTTTTTCTCATACTTGTCAATGTTCCAAAATAATATGCCTAACCTAGTACCCGTTGAACGTGATTAACAATTGCATTGTCTTTGAATGGTACATGGTAGGCGAAATGAGGAGACTTTGCATGCATACCATGTGGTTGTTCGTAATGCCATGGCCCAATGAGTCGACTTGTGTTGATGAGTTTTCCCACACATTTGAAATTTGAAACCACGTCATTGACATTCGAATTTCATGGAAAGTGTCACTGATCCTTTCTTAGGAAATCTCGTCCAAGTTTGGGTGAGAAGGATATAAGGCATATAGATCTTCCGTCCTGCTTAACAATGTGAAGCGATGGACCCATCGAGTTCCGGACGTGTAGAGATGGGGGGAGAGCAAGCCATGGGGATTGGGAAACCTTCAATGGTTTTGATTTGTGTGGTCATGGTGGAGAATCTGATACGATGCATTTAACTACTACCTTAAAAGCTTCCTGTTTTTAAGGGGTCTGATGCCAAGTGTTCGGAAAACTACATTCTAGAAAAGAAAAGAGATACGTATGGATTGGTTATATAAACACGTTAAAAATAAGAAGAAATCATTCATCTCCATCTCCATCTCCATCTCCATCTCCTACATTTCCATCGATCAAAAAGGATATTTTGTTAATCAATAGTCAGTCAATGTATGTTGTGTGATTGATTGATGTGTCTCTTGTGGTTTTAGTGATTCTTTTTTTGAAGTTGTGTTTTACAGCACAGGCCAGGGTAGTAATCTGCTGCAATTACTTTCGTGCACTCCCCTCTCCTATTAGTTTCCATGGCGGCCCAAGAAGCTCGGGATCAAGCAGGACAGATGGCCGGGAGAGCCCAAGACCAGGCCCAACAGATGGGCGTTAAAGCACAGGAGATGGGCGGGCAGGCCGGAAAGCAAGCGAAGGGTGTGTTTCAGAAATTGAAGGAAATGATGCCCAAAAGCACTGCTGGGCGGGTTGCGCTGGTTGCAATAGCTGGTGCCCTCTCCATTGGATCGGCCATCGTCCTCGTCATCCTCTCGCCCGTCCTCCTCTTATTCAGCCCCATCCTCGTCCCCGTCGGCATCGTGCTCTTCTTGTGCACTGTCGGGATCGTGGCCGCGGGAGGCACGGGCGTTGCCACTCTCTCGGTAGCTGTCTGGCTCTACCGCTACCTCAAGGGTAGACATCCTCGAGGGTCAGAACAACTCGACCACATCATGGGCCGCGTCCACAAGACCACCGAGCACATGAAGTACAAGGCTCAAGATGTGGGCGGACAAATCCCGATGCCAACAGTTTAATAAAATTTGTCTCGATGATAACAACTGCATAAATAACCATTGTTTTTAAAGCGTCTTAAGCTCGTATCGAAAGAAGAAAAATATTGAAGGACATATTATGAGTTGGGTTAATCCGTGTTTAGATAGTAATTAATATTTATAAGAGGTTCTCGTTAAGGCTTTGTAGGCTTTGTTCCCTTGCCTTTCTCTCATATTGTTCCAACTTCCAATCATATAAATTTTCTTTCATTTTGTGATAGTTACTCTTGTGCTATAGCTTATTCTTCATTAGTAGTTTACAACATATGTTGTCCGCGTCTATAGGTATAGTTTACGATAGTTGACCAATCAGTCAATAGCTATTGTTGTGAATAACTCTTAACTCTATGCATATATCCAAGCAACCCGTGGCCAGTTAATGACCCACCCAAGGGAAAATGCAGAGGTCATGCCTCTTTAGGCAGGAATTCCTAAATGGAGAAACCTTTTTCATTCACATAATAATTTTGGCCAACCCCGAAAAGGTTGTGATCTTAGGATTTTACACTTGAGCTTTTTAAAGTCTTTGGGCCTTAATCACACCATAAGAAATGGTCTTGGTATATTGGGTGATACTTGTAGTTATGGTGGTGTTTTCGTATTTTTTGGGTGAAGATACGCATTACATTCAATTTCATCTAGTGCACTAGAATTTAGAGGTCTTGAGCTGAAGAAATTCCTTGGTGGTTCTACATTTATGTGTTTTCGTATTCAAAAATGTGATGGATTAATTGGTTGCTCATAGAACTTTCATGTGTGAACTGTCGAGGCCATCTAAACCATTGCTACCATGTGACTTAGATGTCTGCCTTTGTGATCATATTCGACCATGCTTTCCACACATCTTCGACCAAGGCCAATCCTTGCACAAATTTTTTTTACAACCACAATGCACTCACAATTCCAACATTGATTGGTAAATTTCTCGAACATCGAGAGTCACTACTCACTTTCACATGTATAGCACATAAAATATAATATGTGTGGTCTCATAGGTCATATTTGACCTCCATGATGATATAGAATCTCTCTTTTCAGTCTCTCTCTCTCTCTCTCTCTCTCTCTCTCTCTCTCTTTGGTGAAAACACAAAATTATATTAATAAATGTGTATAAAAAACACTACTTACAATGGGTGACAATGGAGTATAGTCACCCACTAACTACACTACATGTGTAGTGGAACATGTTGAATTGCCAATACGCAATACGAACACTCCACCGAGAAAAGAATTTTCACTTGCTGCAATAAAGAAAATTGTCACATTAGTATTCCTCAACTTTCATAGATATGCTTTCACTGCATGTCTACCATCGAATACAAAAGTGTCGCATTTTCCAATTAGGACACAACCCCCAATATCTCATAAATAGAAAAACGATCTCCATCTCTAATTTTGGGTCAACTTGTGTAAATTGTGTAAACACCCATTGTCTAGGTGTGAAATAACACCATGATAAAACTTGCCAAATTTGAGAAATGTAACTCCAAATCTAACGAGCAATCGAAAATTGTATAAATCGATCAAGATTATCTTCCATTTGAACAGTGCAAAAAAAGCAATTACTCGTAGCTAGTCCACTACGCTTCAGAGCTAATCCCAAAGGCAATCCTCCAATCAAAACTCTTCAAATGAAGACCTTTGCTACAAGTGGCAATTTAGAATGCCAACTACGTTGTAAGATCTGCCACCACCCATGATCAGATTTGTGTAATCTCCATTCTTCTTCAGCCTTAGATGATAACCATCCAAGAGACTCAACAAAGCAATGATACAAAAGAATAGTAGTCATTTGTAACGACGACGTTTGTGACTTTAAACATCAATCAATCCACGATTATTCTCCTGTTTGTGAGGTAAAGGACCTTGCATCAATGGAATATTTTGTAGTTGTTGTCAAATAAACCCATAATTAGGCAAAATGCGTAATAATTGTCGCGCTTTAACAAACTCCAAAATTCTTTGAGATAGAACCTTAACTATATCTCCCACCTCTTTGACCACCAAACGAAACAAATGATTAAATTGAGAGTGCAATCTCTCCTTTCTTGGCGAACATAATAACCGAGAAGACACAAGCAACTCTTTTTGCAAAGAATTACAATGCTCTCTACTAGATGATGGTTTCCATACACATAACAAGAGTGGTTCTTGCCATAAGGTAACCAACTGTTGAACACATGTAGAGCCCGGAATGGGTTAATAGGGCCTCCTTCATGAACGGATCTTGTGAGGGCAATATTTGATGTAACTCCCCCATTAAGCATTACTCAAGACCCCCCATCTTGTCCTAATAAAAATATGAGGCGAGACATACGAGGTCTAAAGCCCATTGTATGCATTAACCCAGAAACAAACGACCAATTAACATGATCATCAGCTTTCTCCAAATCTAATTGCACCATAATCAATTCTTGATGAGTGTTTCGAGAATAATCCATGGCCATTTGAACATTCAACATATTATGCAATATATTCCTACCTGCAATAAAACCATATTGGGTGGACTGTATCAACTTTGGCAAATACTTTTGTAATCTATTTGCCAATACCTTTATAAATATCTTATACAACCTCCCCATCAAAGAAATAAGTCTCCATGGATGAATTGACTCTAGAGATGCCACCTTTGGAACTAATTTAATTAGACCAACCTTCCAAGCTTGAGGCATACGACCAGAATCCCAAGAATGTTGCAAAATTAGAGTTAAGGGCCCCTTTAAAATGTTCGAATATTGCTCAAAAACTTCATTTGTCAAACCATCCCAAACTAGGAAGATGCCTTAAAACTGTGTCCACATCATCCTGAGTGAAATCCGCATCCAATTCATGACTAATGAGGTCATGCACAATACATCCAACTACATAATAAAACTCATGACATGCTCTACTCACCTCATTTGTCATTTACATTTGTGGGCCAATTAACTCCTTAAAGTAATGAACACATATGTCAATTATTGTAGTAGGATCCACTATCCATTTATCCCCTTGCTTCACATGTACCACATTAGATCAAGTATAAGTAAGATGTAACACTTGGAAAAACAAATGAGATTGACATTGATTATCTATGAGCCCGTCCCTTAATTGTCGCATCTTCGCATAATGATAACTTTGGCATTGCAACTGAAAAATAATAACATGCTATTGACTTTGGATATCCAAAAGCTCCTCATCTTATGGTGCATGTATCAATAATGCATTACACTTAGAGAGAACTTGTGAGAACTCGTTTCATTCCATCTTTTCTCCTTCATCTCTATCTCCATGCTCTTGTGTCGTTCCTAGTTTCTTAAGTTCCACACTCATAGCCCCATCATCCATGTTATGTCGTCACCCACGCTTGGTGTGTCCATGACAGTTTGAATCCCCTCAAAGGGACCATAGAAGTTACAAGTATTTATGCACGTTCCGAGATTCAATATCTTTAGAATATACTCGAGAAAGATAGGTAGAATATACCATGCAATACTTCTAGAATATACTAATGACTAGAATATGTATTCTGATTCCGAAATGTACTATATATTAGACTATAGAATACTAAACTATTATATACAAATGCATGCTCATATCAAAATTGTTGAGCATGACATCTTGTTGATGTGAGGTTATAGGTTCAATCCTCACCAACTATGTATTTGATGTCAGTGTGTCGTGATAGTTTCCTCCATAGGTGGAGTTTGTTTTACCTTATGACATACAGGGGCTCTACTTTTTTCTCTGCTATCTTACCCTTCACTAGACTCTATCATTATATGCTTTATATACACTTATTGGATTGGTAATGGAAACTACGGTGTTGTTCTGGAATATATATATATATATCGATAACCTGGAGTAACAAAAAGCTTGTGTAACTTAGCATGAGATGATCCAGAACTTTACTTTAAAGTAAAACAATGTTTGGGATATATTCCTTCGAAGATCTTTCCAATGATATGTCCCATGATGCACTTTTAACAAAGTCATCATAGGACTTACTCGATTCTTATGATTAGTTCAAACTTCAAAGATTACCCAAAACAACAATACTCCCAATTTATTGAAAAACAACTAAATATAGTATCGTCTAGTCGAAGAACATATTGGAAGCCACACCACCTTGCTTCTTTATCATATTTGAAACATGGTGGCAGTTTATGAGTTTGAACAAATGCAAAGTTGATGGACTAATGCAAATGCTAAGGTAGTTATGTGAGGGCTTTTGCTATTCCAAAAAACATTCTTTCATAACATAGTTTGTCAATAAGTCTTGAGCCAATATGTTTCGGTCAAGGGTTAACCTTGAGGAGGATTGTTGAATGAAAAAAAGATCATTCAAAAGTTAGAAAGAGATGGAACACAAATGTCGGGCCATTTTTAGAGAATATTATAATGCAATAAAGATTTACTATTGAAGTTGGGAATGAGTCATTTAGTGGTAAAGACAAATGAAGAAATATGGAATATGTACATAGTAAAGTGCATATTTGAAGTCAAAGTGTCATATTTGAATCTTACCTTAATAATGTTAAAATAATTGTCGTGACATATACATTTGATTGTACCAACTTGCACTCTTTTTTCGGGATTTTATACAATATCATCATCATTCCAAGAGAGAAAATAAATGGCACCACCTCGTAGTCCTTTTTATCATACTCAATGTTCCGAAATAATGTGTCTGACCTTGTACCCGCTGAACATTAATAACAATTGCATTGTATTTGAATGGTACATGGTAGGCAAAATGAGGAGACTTTGCATGCATACCATGTGGTTGTTCGTAATGCCATGGTTCAATGAGTCAGCTTGTGTTGATGAGTTTTCCCAAACCATGTCATTGACATTCAAATTTCATGGAAAGTGCCAATGATCCTTTCTTAGGAAATCTCGTCGAAGTTTGGGTCAGAAGGATATAACGCATATAGATATTCCGCCCTGCTTAACAATGTGAATCGATGGGTTCGTCAAGTTCTGGATGTGTAGAGATGTGGGGAGAGCAAGCCATGGGGATTGGGAAACCTTCAATGGTTTTGATTTGTGTGGTCATGGGGGAGAATCTGATATGATGTCTTTAACTACTACCTTAAAAGCTTCCTGTTTTTAAGGGGTCTGATGCCAAGTGTTCGGAAAACCACATTCTAGAAAAGAAAAAAGACGTATGGATTGGTTATATAAACACGTTAAAAAATCAGAAGAAATCATTCATCTGCATCTCCATCGCCATCTCCTACATTTCCATCGATCAACAAGGATATTTTGCTGATCAATAGTCCAGTCAATGTATGTTGTGTGATTGATTGATGTGTCTCGTGTGGTTTTAGTGATTCTTTTTTTGAAGTTGTGTTTTACAGCACGGCCAGGGTAGTAATCTGCTGGTATTACTTTCGTGCACTCCCCTCTCCTATAAGTTTCCATGGCGGCCCAAGAAGCTCGGGATCAAGCAGGACAGATGGCCGGGAGAGCCCAGGACCAGGCCCAACATATGGGCGCTAAAGCACAGGAGATGGGTGGGCAGGCCGGAAAGCAAGCGAAGGGCGTGTTTCAGAAATTGAAGGAAATGATGCCCAAAAGCACTGCTGGGCGGGTTGCACTGGTTGCAATAGCCGGTGCCCTCGCCATTGGATCGGCCATCATCCTCGTCATCCTCTCGCCCGTCCTCCTCTTCTTCAGCCCCATCCTTGTCCCCGTTGGCATCGTGCTCTTCTTGTGCACTGCTGGGATCGTGGTCGCGGGGGGCACGGGCGTGGCCACTCTCTCGGTCGCCGTCTGGCTCTACCGCTACCTCAAGGGTAGACATCCTTGAGGGTCAGAACAGCTAGACCACGTCATGGGCCGCGTCCACGAGACGGCCGAGCACATGAAGGTCAAGGCTCACGACGTGGCCGGACAAATCCCGATGCCGACAGTAGCGTAAAATTTTGTCCCCATGACAACAGTTGCATACATATATAAATAACCATTGTTTTTTAAACGTCTTAAGCTCGGGTCCAAATGAAGCAAAATATTGAAGGGACATATTATTAGTTGGGTTCATCCTTGTTTGGATAGTAATTAATATTTTAAGAGTTTATTTTAAGGCTTTGCTCCCGTCCCTTGCCTTTCTCTCATATGCTTTCTATCATTTAAATTTTGTTTGCCATTTTCTACAAAATGTGATGGTCATTGGTAAAGTCTCTAGCAAATCATGGTATACCTTTTGCCGTCTTGCCTTTTTTTAAGATATTTGGATCATGAAATATTCTTCATTAGTAATTTAATTTGCTTGCACCATATGGTGTCCGTCTATACATATAGCCGACCAATCAGTTAATAACCATAGTTGTGGATATCTCTCTTAACTCTCTACATATATCCAACCAAACTGTTAATGGTCGGTTGCTCTACCACCCCAAGTACCCAAGGGAAAATGTAGGGCTCTTGCGATCATGTCGATGGGAAAGATATGGGACTATCGGAAAGATATGGGAAAGAATTTTTGGACGTAGACATGCATTACATTCAATTCCATCTAGTGCACTAGAATTTAGAGTGAAAGGAATTCATGGGTTGTTCCACATTTGTGTGTTTTGTATTCTATATGGACACTAATATAGAATTAATTGATGAAAAGATGAAAGAACTTTGTGATTATTGATTGTTATGTGATTTCTTCTCATGCAATAATACAATAAGGGCAATTATAATGCATGGTCAAGAGAGGTTTCCACGATTGTTATTAGAATGCCAAACACATACACTAATATAATTGAAAGATAACTAGAACAATAGAGCTGAAAAATGTAAGTAATTGGTTGCTCAGAGAACTCTCATGTGTGAACTCTGAAGGCCATCCGAACCATTGCTTCCATGTGACTTAGATCTCACACTTAGGATATGAGGTATGGTGTTGGGTCACAAGTGATGTGACGAACTTGACTATGCATACTTTGCCCTAAATAAGTTCAAGAGTCTTGATCAATATCACACTTTGATACAATGGTGATCACATTCAAGTATGCTTTCTACTCATCTTCGACCACAATCACATAAAGTTCTTGAGCATCAATAGTCGTTATTCATCTTCACACATATCACACTTTGATACAATGGTGATCACATTCAAGTATGCTTTACACTCATCTTCAACCACAATCACATAAACGTCTTGAGGATCAATAATCACTATTCATCTTCACACATATTACGTGAAAATGTTATGTTTTTTTATAGGTCATATTTTTATTTTATTTTTTTCTAAAAAAACATTTCTACTTCCATTAGTTAAGAAAAAGTACATAGGACAATATACAACTCATATGTTACTAACCACTTCGTATGGCTACAAGAAAACATGTATAAATGAAGCAACAAAGCCTCAACACAAAATTACTCGAGAGAATCCCCACAACAGCCTCACACAACCTACATTCAACAAAGACGCCCTCCAATCTCTTCACAATTCAGCACCCACCTCTATGTTTGGTACCCTTGGAGGAAACAGCCACCAGGGTAGGTGATAAATCCACATTGCATTGCCATCCACCATCTGCATCGAAGAACCTCTCCATTTAAGAAGGGAGCGGTATCTAGCTTCTTCACTCGCATCAGAGGGCCCTTTGAGGTTGTCAAACTTTCCTTGTAACATAGAAATCAGATTAAACCAAATCATCATTAAACTCTCAGTCGATGGGGTTCGCTTCCCGATAAATGACTCCTTAGACCTAGATACCCACACTTGTCAAACAGTAAGGCCAGCCACTAAAAACCAAATATCTACGTACCGTTCTTGTATGTAGAATGAACCTCCTTGGCTGTAGGTTGTACAATTCCATTCACCACCTTTTAAGAAGGACTATTTCCATTCCACCCACAAAACCATGCAGCCGATTTAGTAGCTAACCAAACAACTGCGGCACTTGATACCTAGACTTCAACCCCAAAGGCAATCGATAAATATGGGAAGGGAATAAAGACTATAATATATATATATATATATATATATATATATAAGTGACAAGACTAGTTACATGACTCTTAACTTTTAACCTTAAGAAGTTCAAGAGTTTGAGTATCACAATTCAATTGTGTTTGAGTTGTGGTAACATAACATTTATGAGCAATTCAATTATCTATACATTGTAAGAACCTATATGAGCAATCAAATGTTGAAAAGGTTGTGTTATGGATCTCTTTCATATATGTCATTATTCTTTATTATCGAGGATAAACGTATAGGGTTTAATAAAATTGGCCTCTCCAAAAGTAAGAGATCTTCAAGGTATAAGGCTGAAATGCCCAAATGAATGGGAAAGAAAGCATGCACATGGATACGTGATATGTTTAATATGTTTAATCATGCATTATAAAATGGCACTCCTTATGGTTGGAGTGCAAATTGAATAAAACCTTTGCATAAGGGTGAAGATGTAAATTATATAAACAATTATTAGACAATCATGGCTGCCCAATTCTAGGAAAACTATTCATATATATAACAAAATCCAAGATTAAGTGCATAAATTGAAAAAAAAAATGTAGAGTGCTTACTGACAAGTTAGCTTTCAAAAACACCATAGCATCATTTATCACCTTGTCACCCTTGACATGTTATTCGAAAAATTTCATTCAAGATGTAATAGTTTATAGCATTGTTTTTTTACTTTACTGTAATAATTGTGGTGCACCTCATGGGCATCATTGGAGGCACATGGAAGAACATGAGGTACCATAGTTGTTAAAAAACGCGCATTCTACATTTAGAATACGCGTACCAAAGAACAATGTGAGGTACCAAAATGAGTCTGCATATGCTTGCAATTTCTTGAAACAATGAGAAGGCTAAATGTCATGTGTGTATGTGATGAAATTTTTTATTGCATAGATGCCCATAATCACCAACTCTATTTGGTCTATGCATTGAAGAAATTGCATTGGAAATGTAATCATCATACTTTTGTTTGCAAATACTTAGAAAATGCATTGAATCTAATAAGGGCATTGGAGAAGTTTTGTATGCATTGGCATAAATAAATTTCAAGCTAGTAAATGAAGAATGCATTGAAGAAATTGCGTTGGGAATCTAATCATCATGCTTTTGTTGTACGTAGATGATGTGGTGTGTTTTGCAAAACTTTAGAAAATGCATTAAAATTTATGATGGCATTGGAGGACTTTTGTATGCATTCAAAGTTTTGTGTTACTAGTCTAAAATGAAGACTATGTTTGTAAAGAGCCAAAGTAAGGATAAACCATGTATGAGATTAATAAACTTGAAATTGTGTAATGTTTTAAATGCCTTGACCTTGAGGTTCTCTCAAATCATAGATAGTATGGTCAAGGTGTCCTTGTTTGTCCGAACTGGGACACATATAAAATGAATATGCTACCCACTTGTTAAAGGCATGAAATATCCCTTATTATGCATTTGACAATATAGAAAATTGTGAAGAAATAAAATGTAAGGTCAATGTATAGATTGGCTACTAGACAGAAACCATTATGGTTTTTGTCTAGTAGGTCATATTTGATCTCGGACAACAATAATAAACTCTATCTATATCATGTACACGCTAAAAAAGATGCATGTAAGGACATACGTGTGAACTCAAAGCAACTATATAAATAATGACCTTAACTTGGGACGGACACAAGAGCTCCCATTTTTCTAGTCATGTTACTATATGATGTTTCAAGAATGTCGTATGTAATGTGTTTTTGATTATTTGGAAAACATCTTTAAATCATGAAAGTAAATATTCCACTAAACTAAAATTGCAACGAATATAATATCATTAGTTTATTGTAGTAGAGAGTATTTCTTATAGTAGTGACCAAATGCACAACGTTTTGTACTTTAGAACACTTATGTAATGTTTATATTATTTGCACTTAATGTAATGTTTCTATTATTTGAATAATCTAGGAGTAGGGATGTTAATAAAGTGTCCCAACAAAACTTTCCATGCATGAATGGAGGAAGCATCAATATATTGCAACAAGTCTTGAACCCATATTTTAGGCCGTTTGAATAGATGTAAAAACCCCTTATGGTGGAAGGACTTTTGCCATAATGATAGGTGAGTATTTTGCACTCCTCTTCCCTCACTACTCTCGACTCTTAATCTCTTTTTATCATTGAACCATTTAAACATTAATGAAGTACAACTAACCTACCTGAAGTCACACTTAGCAATTAAATACATTCATCACACGCTTCACTTTTTTTTTTCTTGAGTCTTTATATGTACGTTTGCAAGGATGCAATATCGGGCATGGGAAAACTATAGCTTCCAAATAGCTATTTGGTATCCATAACAATGGGAGAGGACTCTCCTTCGCCAATTGATATTATAAAGAGCCATCTCTATTTGTTTGGATGCTCAAGAGTCGACACATTGACAAGCAATCTAAAAGTTTACATTAATATGAGGTAACGTTTTTCTCCATGAAATGATTGGTTGTCTTTACCAATCCATTTCTGGATTCTTGTTTATTATTATCTTGTGGAATTCTTCATATATAGGAAAAAGTCTCCCACTTATATGATCCATTTCTATTATTCAACTATTGACTTTGTTTTCTTCCCTCCTCTCCTTCAAAGTCATTGTGTCATCTTTTGGTATAACTATGGTATGGTGGTTGAATTACTATGGTGAGACATTAAAGCAAGAGGAACCCAAATTGATGAGTTTCATTCAATGGACACTTTTAAGTGAAATTTCAGACTGTACATGCCAAGTATCAACTATAAATCCAGAAAATGCGACCTAAGGTCTCACTATTCATTTAACATTTAATTTGCTAATAGACATTAATTTAAACTCATCATCATCCAATTGCTAATCAGTTGGTGAGAAAAAACCTTCAATACCATGTTGCCAACCGAGAAAGATATTTGTGTAATCAAATAGTTGTAGTGTTGCAGACCCATTGTGTATTATAAATAAGATAGCGAGGCAACACCGAGGTGCCCATACAAGACATCATATAAATAAGATACAAACTTCCAAGAACGAATCTTTAGACAATGTGTTATTAGTGACAGAACGAATAATTGACACCTTCAATATACAACCGAAGAAGTAGGTATGGACAAAATGTGCAATGCTCATTGAACATTTGGACTTGAACAATACATCTCCACGAGATAAAACTTTTGGAGTTAAAACACACTCTTATAAATTATTATAGTAGGTAGAGAGGGTCCGCTGAAACGTAGTGAAATAAAGAAAGAAATAAATACTCAGCTTTTGAGCTTTGACCAGCCAGGCAATTTGGTGATGGGAGGACCGAAATGGGCGTTCACACTAGGATGGCCGCCCGGGCAGAGAAATCACAATTTCGGCCACCATGTCGCAGACATTGGTGCCCATTCGGCGCGGGCAGGAATTACGGGAAAAACTGAATTAAAAAAATAAATAGGGAGGCGGTTGGGCAGGGGATCGACTCAAAGAGAAAAGCAAATGGGATCCGGTCAGAAGTATGACAAAGCGTTGGCGCGGACATCTTGGCTAAACGACACGTGGCAGTCGGGAGGGAAGGAGAGGAGCGGCCGTACTGCCGGACATCCACCTGGCAAGTAGTGACCCGGTCAGGCCGAAGATCCGAGCAAGTGTGAAAGCAACAGGGGGTTTGGACGGACAAGTGTGAAAGGGAATGGAGGCTATGGAGAAAAACCAGACACCTCGCTCAGAGCTCTCTCAGCCTGCTACAATCAGAACAAAAAACATCATGAAATCTGCAGAGTAGAGGAAGAAGAAGAAGAAGAAGAAGAAGAAGAGACAGATCGGACCTGATTCAGCCCAGGAACAAGTTAGAAATGAGGGATATTTCTTCACTTCTTGTTCTTCATCACCATCATCATCATCATCATAATCATCATCATCATCTTCTTCTTCTTCTATTCTGTATCTGCTTCTTCCCTAGTGTTAATTCGGATCTGATTGAGGCGGAGACAGCAGCTCTTCTCGCCCTAAAAGAATCATGGCAAGACCCTGATCAGGAACTCTCCACATGGATTCTCCCTAACTCTAACACCTCCTCTCCTTGCCTATCTTGGAGGGGAGTCATATGCAATAGCTTAAACAACTCTGTAATTGGCCTGGCCTTATCAAAGCTAACCTTAAATGGGACCCTTTCCCCTGCACTAGGCAACCTCGCCTCTCTCGAAACCCTAAACCTCGCTAGCACGAAGCTTTACGGGCCGCTTCCGGTGGAAATGTCCGCTCTCTCCCACCTCAAGAGTCTGGACCTCCGCTCCAATCAATTCTCAGGAACCCTCCCAAACTCCATATTCACACCCAATTCAACCATAAGACAATTGCTACTCGACAACAATAAGCTAGGGGGCGACATCCCATCTAGCATTGGCAACATGATTCACCTCACGTATTTCTCAGCTACAAACAATGATCTCGAGGGGCCGATCCCTGATAACATAACTGGTCTACGCAAGCTATCGGCGATCTATCTTGGATTTAATAGGCTCAATGGCTCTATCCCGACCAGAATCGGCGATTTGGACACCCTAGTTTACCTCGACCTTTGTAGCAATAATCTCTCCGGATCCTTGCCGCAAGAACTTGGATCTCTCTCGCTTCTCAAACGACTCAACCTCTCCGACAATCACTTGAATGGAAGCATCCCACACTCTTTGGGTAAATTGTCTGCCCTCAAAGAGCTTTCTCTGGCCAATAATAATCTCACAGGTGAGGTTCCTACTGTGGGCGTATTGGCAAACTTTTCCAGTGCTGCTTTCCTTGGCAATCCAGGTCTATGTGGGGGTCCCCTGAACAATAAGTGCCCTTCGGAACCGCCACAGCCACCATCGCCTCCTCTGGTTCCCCCACCATCCCCTTCTCTGGTTCCCGAATCGGGTCCAGATGGTGCTCGTAACAGTTCTGAGACCCCTACTTTGGTTCCAGAACCAGGTTTGAATGGTGCTCGTAAAGCGAAGATCATCGCATCTTCAGTCGGGGCTGCCGGCCTTTGTATCATCACAGTTATCCTCATCTTGTTCATGCTTCAGCGGAGAAGAAGAAGGAGAGAGAATCTCCGGATCCAAACCGAAATTAGCCCTGATTTCTATCCCTCGGCATTGGCCTCGGACAATGGAAATCCACCCAAGCTGGAGATGTTTGTGAAGGCATTTAAGTACAACTATGAGGAGGTGGTGTCACATGCAGGCTACTACGACACTGCTCATGTTGTGGGGAAAGGAAGGTTTGCCACCGTGTTTCGGTCGGACTTGCCTAATGGTGTAACCCTAGCAGTGAAAGTGTTCAAGCGCCCTATTCCTCAACAGGCTTTTGAAAAAGAGATTGTTGGGCTAGAGACAGTGGCTGGCCAGTTTTACACCTTGCTGCCAATCCAAGGCTTCTATGCTAACACTACTGAGAAAGTCATCTTCTACAAATTCATGTCCAGAGGGACTCTGTACAATGTCCTTCATGGAAACCCGGAGGAGGCTTTCACACTCTTGGATTGGACCAAGAGGCTCCACATTGCCATTGGGATTGCCCAGGCCATTGTTCACCTCCATAGAGGCTCCAGCATTAGGATCTTGCATAAGGATTTGAAGTCTAGTAATGTGCTGTTAGATGACAAATTCCTCCCTTTGGTGGCCGATTATGGTCTCATCGGATTGGTCTCCGAGGGGCCCTGGGTTGAAACTCCAGGATATTCCGCCCCTGAGCTTAGAGCAAGCAAAAAGTACACTGAGAAGACCGATGTTTATAGCTTTGGCGTGGTCTTGCTTGAGCTCCTCACCGGGAAGAAGCCGGTTTCTTACATTGGTAATAGGGAGCTCAACTTAATGACCTGGGTCACTAGGCTTTGGAAAGATGGTAGAGGCAATGAAGTGTTGGGTTCACACCTTGTGGAGAGTTGTTCGTTTCCGGACTACCCCGAAAGGGCCCTCAATTTAGCTGTCTTGTGCTTGAGTGAACACCCAGCCCAACGGCCGAGCATGTCGGAAATTGCAAGCATCTTAGAAGGGCTCACGGATGCCAACTCCCCAATGCGGAGCCCTTGTCTCCGGCCCGAACGACCCCTTCTACTATGAACATATACCTACTTGCTCGTTGGATGGTGTTTGTGCTTGTGCCACGGACTGATTAGACAAGGTAGTTTTCATTGTAACACGTTTCTTATAGTTGTTGGGCAACATACACGTCTTCACTGCACAAGCATTGGCATTTGGCCGCCAAACGAGGCCATTTTTAGCTTTTGGAAGTTTTCCTTGGGGTGTGTGAATATGCGTTGAACCTATCGTGTACATTTGTGAGGGAAGCCCTCCCAAGGGTTAGGCATGTGTTTTACGGAAGAAAAGAAGCAAATCATGCCGCACATTATTCTTTTGTTACCCATTTATTCGTCGGGGGTCAAATATAATAGACTCGTCAAGAGCGAAATTAATTATTGATTTTGTATAGAGATGATGTATTGTTGGCTAATGAATGTAGATTTGTATTGAGTGTATATATACACTTTTAAGTTTCAAATGAGTAGGTTTGTTGCTATTGCTGAACACTGAAAGGCAACAACCATATGTAATGTTCCATGACATTTTTTACTCGTGGATCATGGCTTGATGAAACCTATCCCTACACATATTACATCGATTAGCTTCAATTAGATTCATGGCCTTCAATATAGATTCAATTAGAACTAGATTCAGGAGGATTTGTTAATGAAACTCTAAAAGCCCAAGCATATGAATCACATACTTTCTCTCCGTTGCAAATTGCAACAATAAGCTCATGTTCTTCATATCACAAGCAATGGATAGGATTCATATTTTCCCTTACTATAGGATTGATGAATATGCAATGTGGAAAGAGAATGTAATTGTCTCATTCATGTGTTTATTATTTCATTGTTCGGTTCATCGTATTTCCTCCTTTTTATTTTAATATTTAAATTGAGTTCATGAGTTGCTCATGCTCTTGATAAACAATTTGGGGGATTCCTAAATTTGGAGCTACTGCTCATATCCAAGATATTATAGTGTTATTTTATTTGCAGATTTTATGCTAGGATTATTGTTGTCACTGTAATTGTATTTGAAGGATCTATCTATAGATTGTTGGGTTAACATGGTTGGTGAATGTGATTGCATTGCACAAAAAGTTGCACTATGGGGAATTCAATCAGTTGCCAGAACTTAGCCCATTCAATAATTCACTAGTGTGGATGCCTAGTGGCTACTTGGAAAAACATTGAACTTTATTGGGTTGTTAAGTTTGAATCCTATGTGAACAGTTTACCCCTTCTTTCCTTGCCAAGTTGACGTATTTAATCTAGCCTTAACATCCCAAACATTTCTAATAACTTGGATAGAGAGATATTTGGACCAGGTTTTCTTATGACCTACACATGTGTGCAACTTTCAGATCAGGCCTAGTTTGGATATTTATTTTGCACTAAACCTTACCATGGCCCCAATTTCAAGTTCTTTGACCATTTTGCTCTTTTTTCTTGTTATTTCCTCTTATATATTTAATGAGGATTCACTTTTAAGTCCTTAAATTGATTCAAACTCATAAAATTTGGAGCAAATGTTTGAACCCGAGAGCTTATCATGTCATGGTCTTATTGAATCTAGGCATAATAAATAAACCATATCTCTTTATCAATGGATATTACCAACCTAGGCCTAGTAGTTTTAAACATATCAAGACTCACCAGAAAGTAACGATTAATGCCTTCTACAGAGGATATTTGCGTAACTTGTGTGCGATTATAGTCATTTTCACTTTAGTTATCGTACATTTTCTATTATAATCATCGTTGTTTCTATCATGTGTAAACAAAAGAAGGAATTGTCTAACACGATTTGTAGCTCTTTCTTCGATAGCATTCCCTCGTGTCATTTGAATGGCTATATGATCAGTAGTATACTATTGTTGGAAGTTGAGGTCATTCAAACCTAATCCCTATTATGTCATGTTCTCATGAATAAACTGCATATTTTCTGAGAGCTCCATCATTTTGACATCAATGGTGTAACAAAAGGACAATTAATTTCTCATATGAAGAGGCTTCACATGATTGTTCCAACCAAGTATAAACAAATGAATGTGAATGTATTGGCATGACATTATGCTTGCACGTAAGGGCTCGACTTTTAAGTTCATGTAATTTTGCCATTTACTTTCACGGTATTACTTTCTCATATGAAGATGCTTCACATGGTTGTTAAACAAAGCATAAACATGTCATCATGCTTCCACATAAGTGCTACAATTGACGTTGATGTTCTTTTGTGATTTACTTTTATTGCATTGCTTCCTTTTAATGTAATGATAATTAACTTGAGATATCATGTCATTTCCAATATTTGACTTTGGTCCTTACTTTTTGAGTGAGTGCTTAAACCCAAAAACTTATTATGTCATGAATCTATGGAAACTACACAAATTTGCATATTTGGCTTTGCTTAAGTATGTACATAAGGAGAGAGCATTTTTTAGTATGCTAGTTCTTTCAACTAATCAACAATCAAAAGAATGTGAGTGTTATTGATATCATCATGCTTTCATGCATGGAACAAGAAAATGGGATGAAATCCACCTATTATGGTATTCACTGATCACACACAAAAACGGTGGTCAAGGGAAGATTGAGGCTTCTTCAACACGACAAATTTTCTTCCTATTTTGATGAAAGCAAGCATGTTTTGTCCTATCATAAATGAAATTTGATATGCAAGGAACACATATAGGTGCTAACAAATGGTTGTTAGAATTTGAAGTCCGATGGCCTAAAAAAAACCATCAAATTTAAGGGGATGTCGGTGTATTTAAGAGAACATGCGTTGTATATCGTCACACATGGTATTGCATAAACTTTAAAGATCATAGGTGCTAAGGACTCTCAAGTCTTTGGAATGTGCTTCATTATTAAGAGAACATTATACAAGTAATTAAGGCATCATATTATCAGAAGATGTCAAGGGGGAGGTAGCAAGAGAGAATACTAGCCATGTAGATATATCAATTTACATTGAATTTGCATTGTTGTTGTTGTTTATCCATGTGGGGAAAACACCCCATGGTTAGCAATTTAGTTATATTCCATCTTAGAAAACGTGCACAACCTAAATTATCAACATTTTCTCATGACGATTATGCATCATTTCCACTTTTTAAGCTATTGTGATTTATTACCACAATAGGTTTGATATCATAATTACTTTGGAGTTAACTTCATTACCTTCTCACACACTCAAGACTTTCATTGATTGTCTATTTTATATCACCTTTTATCCATGATGAGCAATCCTTCGTTATAATATGTAAAGATGTTTGGGGAGAGGGAGGGAGGCATAAGAATAAATAAGACGTGTTTCCTTAACCAACCCCAAGGTTTTGTATTATCATCATGTTTATTAGAAAAAGAGTTAAAGAGAGACAATGGCTAACCTGAGTTGGTGGTATTCTTAGGCCTCGACCTAACCATTTGCGACAACCAGAGGTGACATTTACCAACATAAATTATTATTTGAATTTCTCTTCCAAAATATGAAATGTAAGAAGTTTTTACTTTGGAAAACAGAAATCGAAGTTGTTTGCCCATTCCAACTTCCAATTATCTTCTTTCTTTTTCCTTCATTGCTTTAAGTCTTTAAAGTAAAAATATTGTGTGTTCCACCTAATTTTTATTGGTCTAGGATAGTTTGTTTTATCATTTTTGACTATCTTATCTAGATGAGGTTCAAAAGGTGTACACATTATAAGTTCTCCAAGTTATGCTCCCCATCAATTATGGATGATCAAACTAATGGATAATGACAATGTTTGGCATATCATAACCATGAATTTAGTTTTTCACATGCAAAAATCGTCAATCTCTAGAATAGGATCTCATACTCCAAAGGAGGCGTTCACACATGAAATGAGATCCTCGTTCAATAAATAGAAGGCAATTAGAAACATTCAAAGAATACTAAGGATGAAGGTGTCTACAATGGACTATATAAATTATCTTAACAAAAGTTTCATATGGGTGGTAGTGCAACGTAGAGAAGGGTTTCAACTGCTTACATACACTAACAAGCACTATCCTACATCGCAAACAATATAAATAATGTTTAAGAGAGAACAATTTCTTTAGCTCTTGTTGACTCGTAGATTTCACCAAGCCATAACTTTTACAAACCCTCTGGGTTGACACTACATAAACTTTCCACAACCATGGTTCTAATTACAATATTTACGCATACCGTTTTTGTTGAGTCTTAACGTCACGTATAAGCTAATAATAATGCAGCCACTTAATATCACGTTGAAGGGAACGATGGTGTATACCAAATAGTACCTTGTCTCATTTGTCTTGCATCAGTAAATCACATATTCTATCAAATATGATAATTCTTTCCTAGCTTGCTCAAACTATTTAGAAAGATTATTCTAACTATTGTTAGCATTTGGTATATACATTTCACATATAGTATCTTAACATGGTCCTATGACATGTTGTCATGGAGCCTTAGGTGTTGAGCTACATAAAGAAGTGTAGCCTTGTTGCAAAACCTTGAGAACTGATGACAAAGTGGGGACAAAGTAGTAATGTGTGAGTGTAAGTATTGGAACTATATTAAGGTGAAGACCAGTTATTTCCTTCATTATGTTAGGAAACAGGTCCCTTCGGATGGGAAGAAAGCACGAGCCGGATCGGAGTCCGTAGAACTAGCTTCCAAGGAGATCGAGCCGGATGGAAAGGAGTCGGATCAGTTGGATCCGATGAAGAAGCGAGACTGGATACGGATCCAATCCGGATGAAGCATCCGGAAATGGCCATATTTGTAAATAGGTTTAGTCGCGCCTATTTTGGGCCAGAATTGTAAATAGCCCTAAAGTCGTATTAGTATATATACAACTAGGGCAAATCAATGATGATGTGATGATATATAGAGAGCTATTGTTTGTAGCTGTCTCTGTGTAACTAAGTAAGAGTAGGAGAGAGAGTGTGAGAGTTGTAACTCTCTTATAACCATCACCAGACAAAGAGGAGCTCAAGGTTGTTACCTTAGAGTCTCCTGTGTGTTTTCTTCCTATTATAGTGATATTGTTTGGAGTTTGTGGATTCCCATGGTTTTTTCCTTTTCAGGGTTTTCCACGTAAAATATTTCTGTCTTTGTAATTGAGTTATCTATCTTCTATTTTCCCTTGTCATTTCGATCTTTGCACCCGCGTACACACGTGTAGAAACCAGTTGTGGCCGGTAGTATCCTCATCACATTACTGCATCTTGAGATGTCGTCAAGACTGTATTAGTGAGGCTAGCCTCTCTTCTTAAGTTTTCTATTCAACATCCAAGGTATAATATAAGATAATATTCAATTGTATGGGACACTAATGGTATTTTATGTTTGTCTTATGTCTTTCACTCAAGGGTGATCAATGTGGTTAAGCACTCTTAATCTAATCTTCTCCGAAATCTCTTATTAGTTTGCTCATCATCAACTCAATAAGCAATAGTTTCTAATTTCCTTGCTAACGTAATACATTTTATCAATAAACATTGTTTGTCCTCTCACCTAATGCAAATATGTTTTCTCCCTACCAAGAATGAAATGTTCAAATAAGAGTCATCATTATGTGATAACACTACATAGCAATGTTGTAGCAAGCTTTATCTCGTTGCAACACATCTTCTTTGATAGTCTTATTTTATATACCTCATAAAATCAAAACTTCTAATAGTATGATATATTAAATTCCATACAAATGTACTTATAGCATTCCAATGATTGTTTTCTTATAGTTGCTAAGAGCATGCGAGAAGCAAGAACATGTGAATTATGTGAGAGGAAAATAAAGTAGGCAGAACTTTACAATTGGAAATGTATTGTTTACCACGATATGAGGGAATAGCGGGGTAGGTTTGAACCATTGCACCAAAAGTCATACAAGTGAAGAACCAAAATTATTTGGCTTCCACTTCAGAAAACTTTATATTTGAATCTTAATCATATCGAAGGATAGTGCAATCCACATTTTACAAGGGCCTCACAAATCCACATGATGACCTAAAGCAATTTCAATGGAGAGAACATGAAGTTCAAAACCATCCAAGTTCCTTTTCGAGGAACACAATAAACTGTAGTTAATTTTACTCTAGGTACTCATGTAAAATCATAAACTCATCAAATTAATATTCTTGTTATATTAAATTGGACATTGTTCTCATATAAGTTAGTTGGTTCTTTATGGTTTGAGCAAACACATTTTGTTATTGGGACCAAGTAAAATGGGAGCAGATATTGAAGGCGTTGCATGACAAGGACTGGGTTGGACATCGTATCATGTGTCCTTTAAAACAACTAGGGCTTGGGAAGGACTCCCACAGTGAGTGGAATTTCTTCATTAGTATATCTAAAATTAACGTATCCCCAGCGATCTCACTCATAATGTCATTCATAACTGCGCCAAAAAGGACCACAAATTGCATCTCCTTTGATGAGAGCTGGTACGATGCTTTGATTGTTTCCTAGCATTATGGTTAAGATATCACACACATTCGTAGAACCAAAATATAACAAGATTATGGGTCGAGCGATGATTTCCAGCTTATATCATCATGCTTTTGTAAAGTGTCATCCGACTAGACACCAATCCACCGATGATGATCATATTGCGAGGCTTTAGATGATAATGCAAAGACTAAATATATGTGTAGGTGGCTCCAGAGCTTACACTTTGTGGTCCTACATGATAGATATACATCCTTAGTACGATTAACCAACCCCATATAGCCACACTTTGCAGCTGAAGACATGCATGGGATGTGGCACGAGCTTGCAAACCAAAACTGTCCAGACTGCAGTAAGTATAAAGAGACACACAGATGATGGTACTTCAGAACCACAACCACTTTCCAAAGCTTCCTTGAGGATTTAAAAGTGGGCTGTTTTCATATATTGCTATCATTAGTACATCAGTTAAATAAGCTTACACAAATATATACATATACACACATATGTATATATATATATGTATGTATGTATGTATATAGATGTGTATGTACTCATGCCACTTTAAGGGCGCGTAATCTTGGACGGTTCTCCGGACTCTGAGCTTCAAAGCCATCGGCACTAGAGAATTTCCGCTTATTGCCTTGACCTACACTAGGTTGCTCGAGCATATCGTGCTTTTCCTTTTGCATTTGTATTTGCTTTTGCTTTCCCGCACTCACGCTCGCTTTGAGTCGCCGCACATCGGCTAAGCGTATCGGCTTCAACAAGAACTCTTCAGCTCCATCTTTCAAGCATCTAAACATAGAACCAAGACATGGTATTACGTGAAAGGAGCAAAGACATTGATCTACAGAAGAAGTCACAAACACGTGAAAAGCTGTAAACCAATATCGAAGATTTAAAGAAATTGATCAAATACTACTACAAAGTGGATGTCGACATATAAGTGAGGGCATCTGCAATGACTATATAATATCATTGTCAACAAATATCGCACCTTTCGATCCGGTCTGGTACATTCTCTGATGACATTATCACAACCGGAATGTCTCGCAAGGCATTTCTTTCCTGATGAAACGATATACATCTCCATGTTATGTAATGAGCACCAAGGATGAGTAATACTCAAAATGGGTTTTTTTTATGAGTAGGATAAAAGATTTACCTTGATAAGCTTGAGGAGCTCATAACCAGACATTTCTGGCATGCAATAATCGGTTATTATCAAGTCAATCTGCAAATTACCAACAATTCTGGCTCATTACCAATATGTTATGCAAATTTCAATCAGGAAAAGATATATAATGGGACTAGAAATATGAACAAAAAGAAATATGGATGCGATATTGGTTATAGATAAAAATGAAGGAGGTTAGAAATCATATTCACTTACTTCGTTGTTGAGAGAGCTTAATACCTCCAGAGCTTTGCTTCCAGTATCAACAACTGTAACTACAATGCCACCATTCACAAAATGTCTCAATTAGAAATAAACAATATGATGATGAAAGTATTTTATGATCATGACAGATTCACTGAAAGACAACAATGATGAGGAAAATGATGATAAACATAATAGGATGATGTTGGCCATGATGATGATTATAGTCTATAGATTATGAAGACATCTAACTAGACAGGCATTACAGCCATCGATTTTCCTAAAAAGCATGATGTCCAATATTAATATCCTATCACAGATTGATCGAAACATGAGAATATTGTGGAGAATGCAGTGAGCATGCTTTATGAAGATGACAATAGTGCTGATTGTGATCATAACCCATGCCATCACCATTGATTACCCATCACTACCATTTGCTGGTTTCTTTGAACATGTTATCTCAGACTACGTGTCAAGCATCAGACCTATGATATTTTTTACAGTTCAATTCCTTGAATGCCAGAAAATGGCCTGAAGGTCAGTGTTCATTCATCATCAATGCTGAGTATTCCTTCGAAATCCATCAGATGGCATGGCATCCTCAGTGTGAGCTTGGGTCTCATGGTGAGCACAGGGTGCCTGCATTACTTAGTAGATTAAGCTGGGTCACCATGGGTAAATATGATCCTGATAAGCATGTATTACCACACAATCTAACCATAGAATAGTATATTCGCGAACATCCAAACCAGTCTAAATGTTTTCACAACCAGAATTATCGTGATATGTTTATTAGGATAACAAATTTGTGGAGCATACCTTTGCATGAATTAGTGCTCTTCAGTAATCTTTCAACAATCTTTCTGTCAAGAAGACGGTCATCTACAGCAAGGACATGGATTTGATTCTCTGCATTATTGGCTTCAATTCCATATATATTAGGTTTAATAACGTAAGCCTCAGAGATAACATTATTGGTATTAATGTCATTGACCTTGAGCTCTTCAGCTTCCATTGCCATTATGTTAACAAAGAAACAGATAAAAAGATGTAATAATGTGGATGTACAGGTAATTTGTAACCACGATGATAAAGTAGAACTCGGGTTTCCTGACCGTAAACTTAACTAGAGTTAGGGTATCCTGACCAAACGACCTTAGCTATGGTTGGGTTTCCTGACCACGAAGCTTTCAATTGTTGGGGTTAGGGTTTTTCTAGCAACAGATATCGATTAACGTTTCTGTTAATTGACGACACCGATTAATTAGTATTAGGTTTTCTTGGCCAATAATCTTATGGTTTGCATTTCGTGACCATGAAGCTCGAATAAGGTTAGGACTTGTCTTCAATTAGGGCTAAGGATTCTACCAATTAGGGTTGAGATTTCTCGCCAGGAAGAATAACAAGTCTTCAGGGTTTACCTGTTCAGAAATCTAGATTAGGATTAAGGCTTTGTTTCAGCTCTGATAAGAAAAAATATGGTCGGGGGGGGGAGGGAGGGAGAGAATGCTATTGCTTCACATCAGAGTACAGACAAAACCCTAAAAGCAGAGTCAAAGGTCTTTGCAGCAGAGGTCGAGGTCGAGGCCAAGAGAGAATCAGACCTAAAATCTTTCATCGGGCGTAGGAAAATGAAGCAAAACTCTTTCTACATTATTAAACATTTAGTGTTTTACAACCTCGAAGTCGTACACAGGAGGCACAGAGAAACATGGTTATAATGGGGCGTCGCGTCTGCAGGGGACATACTTTCCACAGGCAGGAAATAGGTTTAGGGTTAGGGTTAGGGTTAGGGTTAGGGTTAAGGAGAGAGGAGGGCTAGGTAGGATATCATGAGTCATGAGTGCCTTTAGATTGCAGAGTAGATAGAGTAGATTTTTTGTGTTGCCCACGTGATAGGCTGTATGAAGGTAAGGTTGGTCTCATCTACTGATTGACACCCATGGACGTACTTTCTTGCACTCTGGGTGGGGATTAGGGTTAGGGTTGTTAGGCTTAGGCTTAGCACGCATTTGGAGTGGAGAATGCATATTTTCTTACTCATAGGAATTAAGATTAGAATTAGGGTTAGGGTTAGGGCTAGGGCTAGGGCTAGGGCTAGGGCTCCATTTGGATTGGTTTGGAGGCTTGGGTGCCTCAACGGAACAATGGACATGGGTTGGGACCGAGATTCGCCCTTCGAGAAGTTTTTGTGGGGCAATGATGGGTTCCACTAGGACACGCCTATCCCGTCGTCAATCGCAAGAACCCACCCCAAATGAAGAGACTGTCTGAGTGAATGATCTTGATCACCTTGGGAGGAGAAGACTTTAGGTGAACCATGTTCATGTTTTGTGGAATTGTGTGTGGATGATAATCACGTTGGTCGATCACGATTTCATGCGTTATGGTATTCATGAAGGACTTATTCTTTAGAAATGACTACAACATTCTTATGCTTCCATTTAGTTAATTTTGGTTTCCATTGGTTCATAATCACTAGCTTATTTTGTTAGATTAGCTTGCAATCATTCACACTAGACTTCGAAAGAGTAAGTGCCTTATGCCCTCCACATAAACTCGACAATCATAATTGCATTACATGAATATGAAAATCTTGATTCTGAAATTTTCATAGCAAGTCATCAATAATCCTTTGCTTTATCTTTGTCACCAACAATATAATTTAGATGCCTAATATGAAAACAAGGACAAAGAGGAAGTCGAAGAAATCTTAGTCAAGTGACTCAACATCAATTATAATCAGGGACATGACATGATCAATCACTTTAACTAGGATCATGATTCAATGTCAATCACCTAAACAACCTAGGGGGGAAAATAAAGACAAATGAAAAGTACCTTGCATCAGTCCACGAAATGTACCAAAAGATTTGTACTTAATGATTGGATATGGAAATCTCCCTTGGACAACAAAGATAATGCATTCTTGGCGCCTCTTGTGTGTTTGATCAAGAACGAGTTGTGCATGGTATTTATGTCGGGCCATGTATGTTTTAACATTATCTACATATTATTAGATTACTAGAATATTGTATAGATCTACAACAAATATTTGATGTTCAATTTAGAAAAACCAAGGGTGTTATTGCTTTACAATACTTATAGTTGCCAAGACAATGATGATGTTCTTTTCTCAGAACTAGAAACAATGCATAGGAGCAAAAAAGCATAATGCATCAATGATTGTAAATTTCACCACTTAATTGAAGAGGATAAGTACTCAAATTGAACTATGATAAGTTGCTTTGATAGGAACAATTTAGTAGTTGTCAACTACCAAAAATAATGATAATCTTAATCTCTATATACAGAGCTAATGCATCAACTAAATAGGAGCCATTTATGGCGGCACTATGATTCAACCGGAAAAGTTGAGTCGAGTATAATAGGGTGGTTTGCAAGTCCTTGAGGAAAGCACTGAATATGTTGGACAAACCCCAACTTTCATTCCAATTACATGTAGCGATCATGTTAGAGCTCATATCCACTAAACATTAAACATTATAAAAATCAAACAAAGATCATGTTAGAGCTCATATCCTCTAAAAAAAACATTAAACATTATAAAAATCAAACAAAGAAGTTTGGACTCCAGAGACCAAGTGCGAAGAATGTACGGATCTTGTGGTTTTAACTTTCCCGTTTCACCACTCTAAAACTCATTGTAGCACTGCACTCAAATACTTTAAATGATTTTAAATTGACAAATGATGTATACCCACAAGAAAGATGTATGATATGTTTGGTAAGTGTTGAAACATGTGTATGTGTGTACTCTAGATTGACACACCAATATTTTATCAAATTTCGATATGGTGTTTGATGAATCCCAACCAATGTTCGAGTGGTGGTGAGGCACGCAGATTGAAATTTTGATTTTGGCGATTGAAATTCCCTATAAAGGTAACCAAGTGCAATCGAATGAATTATATTGTATTCTACATTCATTCAGAATTATTGTGTGTATTCTATATTCAGTCTTGACGCGCGAAAAGTACCTGATCCCATCAAATATATATATATATAATGAAACTTAGTACAATAGACAAGCCCATCCATAGGTATAATACACATAAGTAGGGAAGCATTACAACAAAAATGAAAAAAAAATTAAGTTTGCGATATAAAATAGTCCAAAGTGCAGTAAAGAGTTATCAATGTTTCTGACACTACTACTGTGGAGTAAGGCAGGCCATCAATATTTTCTCCCTCCCTTCCTGAAAAAGAAAGGATATGCACATTTTCAAATGCCAAACATCATTAATGTCAATTAACCCTCTGCAAGTAGAAAATTCATGCACACAAGCAAAAAATTGAGACGTGTCAGCACTCAAGGGTTTGTTTTGGGAATATGTGAGCATGTTTGGTTGATCACAGGGCTAGACATGCTGGGACAAACAAAACATTCACAACACGTTCACACACTAACGAACACACATGCTTCCCGTTGCACAAAAAGCAGTCTTTCTATATCCAAGTGCTACTTACTACATGATTGGTTTCATGTATCGAGATACTGCTTTGTACATTTCCTTGGTCACATGTCTAAACTTGTAGATTAAAACGACTTTACTTGGCTATTTCACTTGTAGGTATAAGGTTTCCCATTGCTCTCAAAGTAGTCAACAGTATATTCAAATTCTAGTAGTACATGCTTTGCAATTACTCTAAAAGTAGTCACAATATAGAAGACCTACTCATAGTTAGTACATTACTTCCGTTGCCTGGAAACTAATACAGGCATACAAGTAATTTCTAGTTAGCACTTCCAAGCTGGAGCTCCAACGAACTTTCCAAACAGTTGGAGCCAAAATCTTAGATGATGTGAAAGTAAAATGCTCAGAAAGCCCCCATGTTTAGCTTTGTATACCACAATGTTGGATTCCTTCAATTAAAAAGAAACCAAATCTGGGAATTGTTTGTAATGCCATATCACGAAGATCATCTGCCGTAGTCATAGTCCACCCATTCTTTGCCTAGAAAAGGATGAAGCAATATATCATTGTCAACCACTGCAACATCCAAGCTAGTTGTGAATGTTTAATCAAATGCTTACAATTTACCTCAACCACTAGAGTGTTTAAGATGTGGTCATCCACGGACGTGAGGTTGGCATTCAATATTTTGATCTCGAGAGCTTCAAGGGCACGGGTTAACTGAACCAAGATCCCAGGGGTCTTTTTGCACTGAATCCGGAAATGGTAAATGCGGTCCTCCATCTTAGAAACATCCAACTGTTCCAAACCCAAAACTCATTGTTGAGACACAATCAAAAAATTCTTCGCATTTGTTTCAAACACCAAGTTCATGCAATCAACGAGCCATGAGATAAGGACATGAAAATGGTAGTGATTGCTTATTGTGTACCATGTCTATTTATGCATTTCTATAACACAATATAATCTTTGGAATGTATGTTGGTACACTAAATTTTAATCCTGGATAAGTTTGGAATGAGGAAAATACAACATGGAAGTGGTATCATAAGCTCTACCTACATGCCGTGTAAGAGAATCAAATGTTGAATCAAAAGGAAGGGGGTTCTTTCCTGAATCATAGGCATACTAAGATGACTGGCCACCAAAATCTGTAAATGAATACATTCAACAAGAAAAGGCATACATACAGCTGTTATTTGATATTTTTGTATCGTTTTAGCATTCACATGTTTGATATCTTTATGCTCTCGCGTCTTCTCCTCGTTCAAATGTTCGATGTCTTTCTTAGGTTGACCCTCTTTCTGAGACTCTAGGTCAGCAATATCTGCTTGTATTTCAGACACCTGCTTCTGGAGCTCACGTACATACTCTATGGCATCACTGACAATAGAAGCTTTGTCCATCTGCCCATGTGAAAGCATATCAAGGATCATTATACCAATAAAATGCATACAATACACCAATGTGCATACAAGGGCGTGGATGCATGTCATGTCAATTACATGTATCTCTATGCATTTGTAGGAATACACATACCATGTACATGTATATCAAGTATATGTACACGTTCAGATTGTCTTATCCAGATGTACGCATATATTGCCATGACCTTACCAAAAGCCTCATATCATGTGGTATATAGGTAAATGCTTTTTTAAACACAACTAACCAGTGCTCATTTCTAGAAATGATGAATACATAGACATGGTACAGGTGACACGTTCACCAGATGCATCCATTCACCTCTTTTTTGCAACTTTATGGCTATGCATGCATGAAGGTGTGTATATATTGCACATAATGTAAGCATATACGTTCATACACACACACACACACACACATACATACATACATACATACACACACACACACACACACACACACACACACACACATACATACATACATACATACACTGAAAACAAACCTGTTCACAAAAGTGGCAGCCCATATATGTCAGGATGGAGGTATGTATGCAACTTGTATGTGGGTATAAATACATGGGTATGAATTCATATAAAGTGCAGAGCTAAAAGAATCTCTGTGTATATAATGCATGTGAATTGTATGTATGAATGTGTGAGATAATATGTGTATGTATGTGTGAGATAGGATGTATATGGTGATGTACCTTGCTGATGTTTGGAACAATGGCTCTAAGAGAGTAGAGCCTCTGGTTCAACCTCTTCCTCCGCCTCCGCTCCGACACAAGGTTCTTGGACGACAACCCCTTCCGCTTACCACCACCTGACCTGCCGTCGCCGCCATCATCGCCATCGTAATCATCGTCCATGACGTCACTGGTGCCAGAGGAGTCATGGAAATGCTTGAGAATATCAATATCAGGAAATGGGGTGAGGCCAGTCGTAGGGTTAGGGTTAGGGTTAGGAGAGAGCTCCTCACGGGCCATGGATGGTTGAGGAGGTGGTTGTGGAAACGTTGTGGCTATGGTGTCCTGCAGACTAAAGAAGCAGAAGAAGCAGAAGAAGAAGAAGAAGAAGAAACAGGGGAGGAGTATGTGTGAAGGAATCCCATGAAAGTGAAGATTTATATAAAAAAGAAATGTAGTGGGTATTATATTATCCATTTTACCTTTTTTAGCTAAAAAGAGAAGCTTACTATGATTTAAACTTTACATTATCCATCATCCCATCTCCTTTTCTCTTTTTCCTCTTCTTGTCTCTTCCACATCCTACTACTACTACTTACTACCTACATACATATGAACTACTAAGTTCTACCCTACTACTCCTACTATTAATACCACTACTACTTGTAGTGTGGTGCCATTGGTGGGTGACTTCACGCAAACTTATCTTCTGGGTTTCCCTCTCCCTCTTCCCGAATCATCATCCTTATCCAACGTTCGTCTCGAGTCTCGACCCCCCTAACGTGCGGCGTGATAGATAGGTTTCCGTTAGAAAAACCACTTGTCTTCTTCCAGTTTATCGGCAGTCTTCCTGGCCCTCACATCTACCTCCCCTCTCTGTTAATGTTGGATCATCATGTCTTGAATTTGTAGGCATCCCATCCCCTTCTATGAGTGACATCAAGCCATCTGTCGCTATCCTCAATAATGTCTCGTGATAACCTTTGTCACCCTGAACCAATTGCCTTTTCTCTTATTTCCCCTCCCCTCATCTTTCTTAAGAGCACTAGTATGAGATCACACATAGGTATGTATTTGTGTTGCATCTCTAAGTAGACTTTGTATAGTTTAGACACTTCGTTGTGTGTTGAAGACATTAGAAAACTCTCCCTTTCTCCTCCTTGAACAAAGGAGTTGCACTTATCAATACATACTTGGATATCATTCCTATGTCCACCATTTGCACCATTGTTGTAGAATACTTAGCAAAAAATATGCGTAGAATACGTATGCTAAGTATTCTAAAACAATATCTGTAAATACTTAGAATACATTAAACACTTCTTAAACTTTAAAGGACTTTTTTCAAAAATAAATAAATAAATTTTAAATGATAAATTATTGTTAAAATACATAGAATACGTCAAAATTTTGGAATACGTAGGATACGTCAAATTTTTAAAAACGGCAATTCTAAAACGTAGAATACATGTAGAATACTTCAAAATATTCCAAAACGTATTTTAAACATAGAATACGTGTTTTTTAACAACTATGATTTGCACCATTGTTAGAGAGGGAGACCAGACTCCATTGTGACACCCATTGTAAGTAGTGTTTTTCACACCTTTACTAGTATACTTGTGTGTTTTCACCAGAAAGAAAGATATATTCACGTCTTCTAAGACCAAATTTGGCACATGAGACAATTGGTTTACAACAAAAATGGGGTATTTACCCATTCATCGAAAGTAAAAATAAAATAAAATAGAGCTTAAGCTAAACAATTCTAGTAAAAAAACATGTTCTATAAGGAAGTGGATTTATACTAGGCCTAGTTTCACTTCCATCCAAGTTTTTCAAAAAGAAGCGGGAGGTCAAAGGGTTTTGATGTGGATGTGGCATGTGGTCCCAATGTAAAAGGTACCCCAACCATAGCTCACGTTCCCTTATCTTCTTAATCGTTTCTACTCCACATCAAGTTGCTTTGAAGCCCAACATCCAAGGGCGTTTCGTTGTTCTTTGCATTTTTGCTTCATCAAGAGAGAGGCTTGAGTGGTGTAGGTGGGTTCACATTCATCATCTTCCCTTCTTCCTGAAAAATTACATTAGTTACATGTTGGTGAATATTAAAAGGGTTATGGTTAACACTTTGTAATTTATTCTCCCTATGTTGTTTTAGCTCTAAGATATACCTATCTAGTCTCTTTATATCCAGGGTATCTAATAGTTTGGAGAGGGTCCTAGTATGTCTTGGTATTTTGCCCTTATCTTGGCATAAGTTGGACACTTGCATGTAAAGTGATACTCATCCTCTATCTTGATGTGACATAACCTACATAGCCTTTCCTCTTTAGGGACTCTATTAGCACAATCATTCTCAATCTCAATTGGTGAGATGATATCCTAAGTTGCCCAATGGCCACCCATAGAGAGAGAGATTCTATTATCATTTTCGGAGGTCAATTATGACCCATGAGACCAAAAATATTACATTTCACGTGATACATGTGAAATTGAGTAGTGACCCTCAATGTTCAAGAATTTTACCAATGAATATTGCAATCGAGAGTGCACATTGTGGTTGTGAGAGAAATTTGTGCAAGGATTGGGTTTGGTCGAAGATGTGTGGAAAGCATGGATGAATATGATCACTTGTGCCCAAACGCCCCATCTCACATTGCAATTCATGTGAGTTAAGTCGCATGGAAGCAATGGTTCAAATGTTTGACAATGGGATGAGCTCTAAGATGTATCAATGTGTACGGTTTCCACAAAGAATATGGTTTTGTAATTAGGTGCAACATGTGTAATATAATGTGTGAAGCATGAGCCTCCATATTTGTCCCATGTCATGATACATTGATGTTGCAAAAAGGCCTCATTTACAGATGAATCTAGTGACGCATCATGAATGAAGTGTGTTGCATTCCGTCTACCAAACCAGTTTGCCATATTGCTGCATCCAACTGGAACACAAAAATTTGCTTTTATGCGTGTTTTGGATCTTTTTGCTTGCTTCCCATGCAATTCTAGGAAGTTGATGTGAGGAATTTTTTTGAACCTTAAGCAAGTATTCAATAACCCTTTCCATGGCCATGATCTCAAAGGAAAGTGATCCTGTCTCAAGGAGGAGGGTGTATGTCATTTGTTTCGTAACTTGTAGAAACACACTTTATTGGAGATTAGTCATTGTTCTTAAATATAAAAGAAAAGTAATATGTAGTGTAGTCTCCATGTGATGATGTGGCCACCATCTATAAGTATTTTGTATGATTGATAATAACTAAAACATTGTCACTCATACGTGCCTACTATAAGGTAGAACCCAAGTAGTGAAGAATGTCTATCTCCATTCCACAAACAATAGTGGAAGTAGGTCATTAACTTTTATTGGGGTGGATAAACTCACTCCATCTTATAACTAATGTTTCTTATGTATATTGTGCCTTGTAAAGAAGTATCTCTGAGCATCAAATTCTCCCCAATGGTTCACAATATAATACATGAAATTATGTTATACGTAGTGTGGTAATGATGGTCATTGGATCTCCAAAAGACGACAATTTATCATTTATCTTTGAGCATAAATAAGGGGGCCAACAACAACATTCTAATTGCACATCGAGGATAGTCATAGAAAGAGTACATGTGCCTCATAGCACACGATCGTCATATGTGGTGTTATTTGGATAAACTTCATGGTGTGCACAATCACTATATATAGGGAATTTTGGTGAGCAATGATAGTTACATAATTCGACCTATTTTGAATGATGGATGTAATTAGCGTGAAAGAAATTGCAAATGCAAAGGATTGAAGCCCTAATGCTGAGGTTATTATTACAATTATCGTTAAAAGCAAAAATGCCTAAGTTGCTTGCAAATTTTAGATCCATAAATTGGAGCATTTCATCATGGACTTGCCTTATCGTCATTTCTGTACTAGTTTAATAAAGATCCAACACTAGAAAAAAAACTTTCACGAGGTTGTGATTGTGGTGTCCAATGAAAGCCCTACACTCACGAGTCAGGATAAAGGAAGTACTCTTCAGTCTTCACGTATCCATGCAAGTACTCTTTGCAAAAGTAAAAAGGGAAACAAGAGGGACAATGCCTACATTTACAAAGATACCTATTTGGAAATTCCAAATATACCAGACACACATAAAGGAAAAGCAAGTTTTCATTACATGCACACACACACTCATCTTATTGAATTAACATTCAAGAAAATTGTGCCATTAAACTTATTTACATTCTCAACACCATAATCTAGTGTATTCTTACTTGGTTGTAATTCTTACTTTAGCTTCAAATCGTTTTTAGGTAGTTCAGAATACTTTTGGGTAATTTGCTAACGTAAGCTTTGTGATATATTTCTACCGCTTCCAACCAAAAAGTAAAAACAAGTTTATAACAAGGCAGTCATTCAAGTTGAGATCGAATAAAGGCAAGTATAGCTTATCCAATAATGCAAGTTGACTTCAACGTGAACAGTTGATAGGGGAAAAGCAAACTAACATTTGAAGAGAAATTCATTATTGGAATTTTTTAGGAGGCAATTTTGGTAAGATCATTTGTGGAGACCCGATAGTTATTTGTTGGTAAGCGAAAAGAGGAAAATGGTCCTCATTTTGTGGCCCATGACTACCAAGTAGTTCAACCGAGTCCACTTCTACATCTTTAGATATTATCGCACCAATGTGAGCATTCAAAAATTGGTGGAAAATCAAGATTATATCACTTATAGACATAACTCAATGCGTTTCTAGAGAGATATCTGGAAATCAAATAATCTTGGAATCTTCATGAAGTGGATTCTTAGGTCATGAACTCTAGGCAAATCAAGAGGTTTGGTGGAAGTCCCCAATATTTTTATTTTAGTAATAAAATACTAGTAATGGAAATTTAATACATTTCCCCACTATCTATGAAGCATTGTATGAAGTATTAGGAAGTGATTATACACTAATTAGCCTTACTAAGGTTTAACAAAGTTAATATTCTAGAAATTAATGTGATTCACCCTAGGCGAATCTTCATTGGGTATGTATGGTTGTACACATTATTGTCCAACCATATTCTATTACCAAATATATTTGCAACCATATTCTATTACCAAAATTATTGTGCAAGAAAATAATTTTCTCTTACATAATTGGCTTTAAACATGATTGTACTCATGTTAATTACTTCCTTAACTATTATTGTGAGCATCCATTCACAATTTCCTCACACTTCTTTTATACCCTACTATCATAGGCCATATTGTTTCTCACCCTTGGGTCCAAACCGACCTATTTCAATAGATGACCCTTGGTATTTAGGGGTTGAATCAAAGTCATGCGAGTCTTTTTTGGAAAGAAGAAGAAGAAGAAGTCATGCGAGTCTACATCACACATGCCCACACCAACTATCTCTATCTCTAAACCTTATTTCCAAAGTGAATCCATGCACCACAAACCAAAGGAACCAACAATGTGAAGAACATTAAATTCAAAAAAAATTGCACTAACATTAACCAACCATGTTGAGACAAAATTTACCACATGTTGTCATTCCCATGCCATTCAAAGCTAGAGGGACAAATCACTCCTCCAAATCCATGTTCATGTTAGCGTAAAGAGAGTTCATTTCCATATCGTTTGCAAACCAAAAATGAAGGGCAAGGAGCACCTCACGTTATGATGCAAATGTTGCTTAGAAAAATGTGATGAAATAAAACAAGGTCACATACAAGAGAATGCCGGCAAAGACTTATGGAAGCAAGGAGTTAGAATCTAGGATGTACTTGTGAGTGTGATTTACCATAGTTTGCTTCAACATAATGAATGCAATACCAACCGAATTTGTCTAAGTTGTGATATATATCCATTATTCAAGGTTTTGCTTTTGTGCATCCTTTGAACACTTTTATTTGTTCAAAAACATCTAGAAGTTGGTGCAACGTTTTTTTAAAATCTTATGCATGTTATAGATCAACCCTCTTCATTCTCATGAATCATGATTATCGGAAATGATTGTATCTCAACTAGGAGCATGTCCCACCTTTCTCTCTTGACTTCAACCAACTTCATAAATAAGCATATGGCACATTTTTAAACTCATTCCAAATGGCGTTAAAGGTGCTATGATCACCAAACATCAACTCCATAGAGCAATATTGGAAAGCCAAAAAGTAACATGCATTTCTTTGAACCAAACATTCGGTTTCTCCCACATTCTATGTGTTCTTGACATTGATTTGGAAGCTTGTTTTCCCATTTCCAAGGGAGACATATAAGATTTTTTTTGTTTGTTAAGAATTCGAAAGAGACTCAATGTCAACATATCTCCATTGCATTTAATGCAAGAGTGAACAAAGCCAAATTTGAGCTTGATTTCTCAAGAGTGCAAAAGCCAATAGTTGTGCTTGATATTTCAAGAATGTTGATGGTGTGGTTGAGATTGATCCTTAAATATGTTGGAGAATTTCTGTCTAGTTCATGATATATAATCAATTGGAAGGAGAATCCTCCAATAGTCACTTAGTTTCTTGTTGGGTTATCAAAATTACCTAAAACACAAGATTTTAAATGAATTTGTTTAATTGAAACAATCTTTTTTTACATAATTTTTGCAAGTAAAATAGAGATACATGTCATTGCAGAGACTAAGTTGGTAATTAAAAAACTTTATCACACTTAGTTAGACTTACCCTGAAAGCCAAAAAAGTTTTTTATTAGGTGGTGTATGTAAAAATTGAATTTGCATGAGCATAAAAGATTAAAGAAAGATAGAATGAATGATGATAGCATTCCTAAGGCCAACCTTCTCAATACAATCTTAACTAGCAATCAAGTTCTATTCATTTAACAAGCTTTGTTGCAACTTTTAATGAAATCATGCAAAACTTTTAAAATGGTAACCTCTTCAATGCATTCTCTAGTAATAGGGAATATTCACTTGGTTTGGGAGTCACAAACTCAAAACATTTGAAACTAAAACTAAATAGCCAAAATTGTTTAAATTTAAACTATTCAAGCAACATCCAAGCAAACCAAATGGTTTTGAGCCATAGTTTCTCATTTTGATACAAACAAATACTTTGTGTTACTTTTTCACAATTCTTTAACAATGAGTTTTCCAAACAAATCATTGGATCACAAATGTTATATAACTCATTGTGCTAATAGGCTATAACTCTAAATTTTATAAATAAAAAATAGGCTATAATTCTTTATTCTAAACTATTAAGTTGTGACTTGACAATGTTAACCAAATTAAATTTGTGTTGCAGTTCTAGCATTCTTGTTGCATAAACTCACCAAACATTTGACCCCAATTAATTATTACATAACCTAAAGAAAGCTAGCTAGAGCAAATCGACTGCCTCAAAACTTCATTCTCTTAAATGTACACAAGAAATTCATTTCCGATGTATTCCATAAGATGCTTACAAGGCACCACCTCAAACCTTTCTTAAGGTTTACAAAAAGAATATGGTGCTTTAAATGTTGTTTAAAGTTTCCTTTCGTTATTTTTCAATGTTTGGGTACACATCTCGTGGTTGTGACCAATTGTCTCATGGGCCAAATTTGGTATTTGAAGACATTAATATATCTTTCTTTCACACATGCACTATTGTTTCTATTACATCAAAATAACGTTGAACAAGAGAGGCAAACATTGATCGTCCTGTAATCACAAGCATTATTTGCATCTCGTCATTTACAAGATTTGATCCTAATTGCATCTCCTTGTGTATTTCATTTGAGCAGAAAAAACCTGAGCACATTTGAGCAAAAAAAACACCTATGCATCTATGTACCTAAAGGAGAATTACCGAGGCACACAATTATTATGTCAAAGTTCCATCCATACATAACAAATATACCTTGATTATATGACAAATCCTTAGTGGCTTACAGAATCAAATCGACAAAGTTGAATTACTCATTAACTAACATAGGTGTCAATTTCAAATTTTGGAGATGGATAGAAAGGAACTTTGGATGAAGCATGGTTTTTATGATGATTACCTTGAAAGAAAACAAGACTAAGCATTAATGAAACATAGCACCACGTCAGTGTTTTCCACAGTAATTAGCCATCTTTTTATTATAGCGTGACTAATTATGGAGAAAGGAATGATGAAATCTACATAGCAATGGACTCAGCACATTTAAAATGCGTTTGTAACATTCAAATTGAATAGAAAAGCTACTCAATTCTTTTTGAGCAAGACTTATTTCTTCTGTGATTGTTCAATAATTGCTCTTCTTTAGATTCACTGATCATGACGGTTACTCAAATCATTGTAGATTTATAAATCGATTATTGTTTTGACAGTGCTTTTCTGAAAGACTCGATATAAACAAGTTTAGTAAATAAACGTTCCAAGACACAAGGAAATGGATGTACCTTATGTCTGGAGAAGATTAGTAAGGTCAGGTGTACGACTTTTAAGTCCCATTCAACATAGTTATCTAGTGAATTGTAGTAAATTGGCGAGATTTAAAAGCATGATGACATGACACAAGGTCTTTGTCCCAATCCAATATAAAAAAAGAATGATCTAATCATCATCATATATCAAGCCTTCAAATCTCATCAACTGATTATAATTCATTAGAACACCATGCAGAATGGAATTGATGGGCTTTAACACCGTGAACTGGCCTTCATCTTTATTAAACCAAAAAAGACAATCCAACATTTTTTTTAAAATAAAATGGATAAAAAGAAAAGTGAGATATGGTACAAAAAACATTTTACTCGAGATTTTATCGACTCTTGGAAGGTCACGATTACTGTCCAAAAGCATAAGAATCTCATAAAAACAATTCCGCTCCAATTGTGTATTTTGCCATCCTCCTAATGAGCACATGACAATCAAATTCCATAAGTTGATTACTTTTGATGAAAAAATGAAAAGTTAAAGAACTATTTTAGGGTATAAAAACAGTACCTTATAATTTACAATCGTGACAACCAGAAAGACCTTGATCATTGAACCCCTAATAAGAAATTACGCACAAAAGCATGGGAGTGTAGTGAAAGAAAACTTTCAGGAGGATTTCTTTGATGCAGATGTTTTTGGTTTTTAATTAATGCAATTTTCTGTTCGAACAAAAGCTGCCTGATCACTATCCTCAAGAACGAACTGCGATTTCACGGGTTCTACGAAATTTAGAGAGCATTAACTAATTAAAGTCAGTTTAGTTTGGGAACATATCCCTGGTTTTTCTTCAAGTTCTTTTATAGCCCATCTTTTTAGCTTTAATCTCAAAATTTTAGTGCTGTTATTCCATGAAATGATCTCCTACAATGATGCAGCATTATAAAAGCACACATAAAACGATGAACTCCATCCATGTTAACATACCTTAGGGACAAGAATATAATATTCTGGGAAGTTTGGGGAGCTTCTCGAACAATATAGGAGACGAAAACAAAACCCCACTTTCTAGTTTTTTGACTTCTTTTTACAGATTCTCATCATCAAGATCATCGGGAACATGTAATTTCTCAATTGCACTCTGCATTAACAACCAGAATTTACAACAATAGTTTCTATTGAATTTTATCACCACCATTATAAGATTTTTTTAAAAATGATTCAATCTATACCTTTATCAGATTCACATCAGCCGTCGATGGTTTCAAATCAAGGGCAATAGAGAAATGATGCATGGCTTGCTCTGGCATATTCAGTCTTTTATAGATTCTACCCATTAGGAAAAATACACTGCTCTCTCGTGGGGCAACCTCATTGAGATATTCCAGCTCTTTCAATGCGTCATCATATCTCTCCTCACTCATGAGAACACTAGATTTCTGATATTTTGGTAATGGATTCTTGGGATCAGCTACAATAGCCTCTTCCAGGAAGCTTAAAGCATCTCCATTATTCTGTCATGAAAAAATATTAGACTGGATTCAGGACAAGGAAACAAGATATTGCATGAAAAAAACACATAATGGGATAGCATTGGCTTTATATGTCCATTCCACTTTCTTGTAACCAGAAGTTAAACGTGTAAAGCTCATGGCTTCATGTCTAGACACAAGGTCTAATATTACCTTCATTCTCAAACACAGACTATTTTGACTTTGAGATCATTACACTAGAGGGTAACTAACAAATTTTAAAAGACCATTACAGTTTGTCCACATACCAAGGCGGAAAACAATACCACGAACTTACAAAATGAAATAAAATATTTGCTAGTGGGAAAGTAGGGAGGGAACACTACTTTCACATGTGTACCTTCAAAGCGTGCAGAGCCATTCCAAGATAGCATAGCAGAACAGAGGAGCGATGGTTGATGAGTAATGCCCGCCGGAAATGGTACTCAGCAAATTCGAACTTCTCCTGTCTGAAGTAGATGGTACCAAGTCCATACCTATAAATAAACAGTAGTTACCCTAAATAAAGTGTGTAGCAAAAATGTTATAACATGATCTGCTTAAATATGAAGAATTATGGGTGAAATGTAAGGTATGCAATCTCTACTCTTTTCTATATTCTTCTTACCAAAAATGTTTTATCTTGCAAAATTAGTGCAAAGATTGAATGAAAAGATAATGGATGCTATCTTGTATACCATGCATTATAGTGTCGTGGATCTATACGTATAGCTTGTCTATAGCAAGCAATGCCTTCTTTAAAATCCTCCATTGCTGCATATCTACATGATTAAAGAAATGGTTAGCAAACAAATGCCTATCATCCGAAAATGTAATTTTTAGCACAGTATTCTCATTTAAGGAATTTGGTAGAATGCTTCAAAAAGCTCTGTTGTGGTATATAAAATTTACATATAAAGCCTATGCACACACACACACACACACACACACACACACACACATGCAGACATGCATACATACATATACATTTATACACACACATTCAAAAGTTGTCTAATGTAGCATGTTTGTATATACAAAAGATGCAAGACTGATGAGAAAAGAAATTACATTAGTGTTCAATCATGATAAGCCAGTACATGATGACAGAATGAAAAACAATGAGAATGCACAGTATATACGTAACAGAAGGGATCAACACACTTACTCGTGGCCACACAGTGTGTGAGCATAAGTGAAATATTGATCAAGCTGAAGTGCCCGTTGAAAATACTTAAGAGCGGCTTCATGGTCCTTCTGAAGACTGAAGCAGTTTCCCATAATACACCTGGCATCGGATCTATATTAGACAGCTCAAAATGTCTATCAAAATCTCTACTGTAAAAAACAGATATTTTCTAACCATGCTTGTGGGGAGAGGCGATCCATGGATACTGCTTCTTGAGCTAGATAGCTTAATTCCACCTCCTTCTTCATGTGCTGCAGAACCAATAAATACACACCGAGATGTTAGGGTGCAGATAACAAATTTATAGAAATTTTGATGTGCAAATTTCATGATGTGAAAGGAAATTTTATCACATACAAATCTTTTATGATATGCGGAAGGATCACAACCAATGATTGCTTTTATTTTTGAGAAGATATGATGTGGTACTACTTTTAGAAAAACAATGAAACCCTAAAATGTGCCAGAGGAGAATGTATTTATACTAAAATTGGCATTCCGTAGAAAACACAAGATAAAGCCTACTAGAAGATAAAAAATTTGGATCCATCTGAGAGAAGAAAATTACATGAGAAAATAGGAACAACAATCTTATAGAGTTTTGGGAGCCCAACCAGCCCAAAAACACAGACTTTATACATAGAATGAAGCAAATGTGGATATAATAACACTGTCTGTAGAGAGCTGCTGCACATCTATAGCAAGCAGGAACTCCTGTGGGATATTACATAGCTTTACCTTTACATTTAACATTAGGACCAAAGTGTTTGCATTGGAGATCATATCACGTTAGGATGAGATAGGAGGACCCAAGATAAAAGAGGAGGATCAGCCAAGCGCATCGACTCTTTGGCTCAACCCTTCTCTATCCTTTCCTAGAATAATGAGATTATAGAGCTACACTTAAAGAGGAAAGAATTGTATTAGTACACATATGGAGCAGTAGATACACTCAGTCACACTTTAAATGTTACCAACATAGGCCCAAAAGAATTTATGCACCATATCTAAAGAGGACCATTTGCAAGAAGATAAAAGTTAAAACACCTAGCTTTGCAACTGCAAAATTCCTGATCACGTGAAGAAGAGGTGGACCTTAACTAAGAATACAAGAAGCAACTTTTTAGGCAGCCCATAATTCAAATGCAAAACCTAAGGATGGCAACATATGTCCCACATCAAGATGTTTGCGAGCAGGCGTGGAAAAGGACGAGGAAGTGTCAAATGAATCACTCATAAAGTTGTTTCACCATATCAACAACTGCAGATATTACTTTTATTAGCCTTATCACACACTTTGAACAAGAGTCGATGAAATCTAATATTTATTGAAAAGCAAAACATCAACTGCAGGTACCTGATGCAAGTTTCAACCACAAGCAGTATCCAGGTTAATGTCTAGAAGAGGTTTGGACCTATCATCAATTTCAAGAATACAGAAAATATTTGTAGAATATATCTCGTCATCCAAAGCTTGTGAGTGCTTGAACTCAGTTAATTTATGGAAATTCAGAGAAGAGTTTCCTCTCTCTAACATCATTTCACTTTCGCCAAGAGATGATGTTTGCAACATTACTATTCCACATGAATATTCAACCACCATACAGCACATTACAGACACTAGATACCTTGTCGACTCAAGTCATCAGTCTGCCCATAAAGAGAGATATAACCCACTAAATATTTGATGATAAGGGAGAAGCCTTACAAATAGAATGGTCGAGTATATATCAATTCCTTCAAGACGATAAGGAGACACTCGTCGGGCCCAACTAAATGCGCGTTCAGCTTCTGGATAGTTCACCATCTCAAAGTATGCCTTTCCAACCTGTAAATACCATCATTAGAAAACTTGCAAGACAAACTCGTGGCTGCAGGAAGGTTTTCCCAATCCAACCAATGCCTCTTATATAGTTGCCTCACCAAACTTAGGTAGGAATTTGGTTGGAACAGGTAACATTCTTGTGGCCACAAGTTTGAAATACTATAAACCAAGGTTACAATGTCATATGAACAGAATATAAATTTTTCTCAACAGGTACAAAAGCTCCTCGAGATCAATCAGAATGCAATCAATGAGTTTCACAGGAAAGGATAACAGAACCTGACACAGGACCCATCCAGTAGCATATTGCTGCTGATTGAGCTTCGCGAATGCTTGTAACGCTTCCTAAACAAAGAAAAAAAACAAGACCAGAATAATATAGTTAACACAGTTATATTTTCTTGTAATTCATTAAGCACAAGAAAAGATATAGATACAGTGACTGTGAGTTAAGTGTCTAATCTGGCATGAAAACCCATTCATTTAAGGCGTTTCCAGTATAGGTGTTTACAGGCATGACAAGCCCATCGAATTAAGACATTTCCTCAATCCTATGGCTTCAAACTTTACTATGTATAGTCCTATTATGGCAATTTTACATATTAATCAAAATCCTCACCTGGCACCTGTACATGCATAGATGCCTATATGCCTCTCCTAGAAGTCTGAGCAAGCCAAGAAGCTCCAAAGCACCCTCCATTGACCTTTTTTCCCGAGGCACTGCAGTGCCATTAACATTTAACCTGCCTCGTGCCTGTGGATCTTCTTCAGCTCCACCAGTAGTACCACGTCTGCCACTTGCCATGGCAACTTCATCGTTATTTGTATCATCGACAGCATCAGCACTTCTTCGCACTGATCAAGTCAGAGACCAGAGTAACAGAATGACATATGCTAGTTAAATGTATAGATTATTCAGTGAACTTCTCTTACTATGAACTTTAATGAAATTTACCAGCATCAGCATTGATTTCGGCCAACCCAAGGGCACTACGTCTAGTGGCACTAGAACGAAACGAATTTGTTGCAGAATTCCTGCTTGATGCCCCTGACCCAGTAACAGAAGAATGACTAGACCCATTACCACCAGACGCTAACAAGTTAGCACTTGTTGATTGTTGACTAGTTCCAGCACCGGTATCACCTGAAAGATGGGTCCTTCTCCTCGGAATTGGCTCAGCAAACAACCTACCCGAGACCTGAAATAAGGACCACGATACATAACTAAGCCCATGGAAATAACTGACTGTTGGAACTAAAAACCTGCCAACGCCATACTTCTCAAACTGAAGAGAAATGCAATACTTAAGAGACACACTTGAGATATCGCATTAAACGTGTAGGGGTACTACAAATTCCTATACTATAAACATGATATTTTGTTGTCCAGTAAAACAGAAATGAACATAGGACCATGAATGCAGTGGAGCTATATACTAATTCCTGAACCCCTCAAGAAAAATGCAAAATAATGTTTTCTTCTGCTCATTCTGGATCAAATGCTCTAACCCTTAGAATCTCAATCATCTAAGAAAATATATTATAATAACCAGATAATACAACCAACTTAAAAGGAGCTATTTGTTATTATCTTCTGGGCAGAAGGCCCTCATCATTCATTGCATATCCAGACATATGTTGTGCATAAATAGGACATTGAAAAGGCAATTTAATCAAGTAAACTGCTTTAGAATGTTAAATTGTTTCGGGCAATAGCTACTCATATCAAATTTAATGCCCTTTTTGAAACAGCATGCTGAATTGAATTGCATAAAATACCTTTTTTAGCTTTCCTTCATCCATCACCTTCCTCCTTTGTTGTTGTACTGGCGCATTCACACCTCTTGGTGAGACATCCCCAATTTGAGTTGATAAATAGTTGGAAGTTCCTGATCCTCCACCTGAAGGAACTCCAAAAGCTCCATGGATTGTCCTATTAAGTGCTGGAGGACCACTTGGTATCTGGGATGCAAACACAAAGCAATGAGGAATATCAATCACACACTCAGATAATATTCTTATTACAGCTATACAAGTCCCAATACCTGAGAAGGAGCAGGTGAAGGTGTGGTATACAGTGAGAGACCCCCTGATGCAGGGGTATTGACACCAACCGATCCACCTATATCATTAACAGCATTTAATCTCGTCTGCCTTGGACTTGCATCATTTAAATATGGAGATCTACTAGGCTTCATAGAGATTGGTGTGTCTATCATTTCATGTTGAGGTTGAGAATCCAAATGTGGTTGCTGCCTATGTAGGTGTAACACTGCCAAGTCCCCATACAATGTAGCAGCTTTGTCTTCGGCTCCTGTATAAAACATTTCGGTCAGGATATTTTTAAATCTTTTCTACATAAAGATACTCATTCATAAGTCTTATTCTACTGGCAATAAATCTTATTTAAAATGTCTGAACCCATACAAAAAGGTGCAAAGAATATAATGGCAATGTCAACCTATGCAATTAACAGAATCGTCACTCAATATAAAGCATCCTGTGCACAATATTAAAATAAGTTTAATCAATATAAAAGGTTATACTTGATGTGAATATTATACAAGAGAGCCGTATCCATTGATAACTAAGCCAAAAGGCGGATAGGTGGTGCAGTGCCTAAATCCACTTTCCATCTTAATTTTAATGCCAGAGTGTTGTTATTCCTTTGTTTCTCCTTCCCTTTCCAACTTGCACTTAAATCCTTCAAAGTGTCTTTTGGAAAAGCTCTGATGATCAACCCACTAAATTTGCTAGATCATGCATATCTTTTTTTGGGCCATGCAGATGCGACTTACTTCTTTACTTCATTCGGATGTCCAAATAAATAATTCTGATAGAGAGAACACAATCAAGATCATGATGAAAATGCTTGACGCCTAAGCAATCAAAGTTGAAATGAGGGAACAGTCGTGGAACTAGCATGTGTCATGTTGACCTATCTATGATACAGGTCAGTCGAAAAACAATCAACTTGGTATCTAATCGATCAAAGTTGAAATCAGGAGCACATTAATAAGCTGAGGAACTGGTATATAGTATTTCACAATCTGAGAGCACACAGGTCTTCATATGCTGACACAGAAAAACAAATCCTATGAGAAAGGAAAACCAACAGAAAGCAAATAGGCAGGAGAGTATTTCACAAACCGAGAGCACACAGGTCTTCATATGCTGACCAGAAAAACAAATCTAATGACAAAGCTTGTGTGTAATGCTCTATGGCTGCTTGTCTGCGATCTGTATGCCTGACAAAATATGAATAAATGTCATGTCAATAAGATACACAAAGATGTTCAACTCCAGGTAGCCCATGCTCGAAGTCTTACCGACATATCAGTCCCAGCATGTAGTAGCCAGCTGCGCCATTTGGAACCTACAAAATGGAAATATCAATTAAAAGTCCAGACTCCTTGTGTTCTGTAAAATATCCATTATGTCACAAATTTGACCCAAATGAGAGACTTATCACCGCATCAGTGCATGACTTCTCCTTAAAACATGACTTCAGAATAAAGCATATACCCTCATAAGCACAAACTAAATCAGTGTCAACTTGGAACTACAAAACTAATATCCAGAAACAAAATAAGAGAAGTGAAAGGGCACAAATATGATTGAATATTTTCCCAGATGGGTGCACAACAGGGAGATGAGTCTCTAAATCAGGAAATTAGTCAGTATGAGATGTCCTTAAACCAAACTAGCAAAAGTATTGAGGATGGTACAGAAACTCCCAAAAGCACAAACTACGAATGTGGACTTAAAACTACAAAACAGGCCACAAACAAAACACAGAATGATGAGAGTGTAGCATTCATTTTTTCCCAGAAATAATGATCGAATATTTTCCCAGATAGTGCACAAAAGAGAGCTGAAACTCTAAATCAGCACGTGAGTCTGTATGTGATGTCCTTAAACCAGCCTAGCAAAAGCATTGAGGATGGTACATAGATTCTCAAAAGCACACTACGAATGTGGACGAAAAACTACAAAACAGGCCACAAACAAAACACAGAATTATGAGAGTGTAGCATTCATTCTTTCCAGAAAAACTTGCATCCATTCATTTCCAGCCCAGATAATGGAAAAGATACCCAGCAATAAATATTGCAAGACACAGAAATTTCAATACAGAGAAAGTGATTTGGTTTCGTAATATAATTTTATACTACTGATGGAAGACTCGTGATCATGACACCAAGGGGTTGTAATACCTTCTGAATAAGCCATAAAAGGGATGGGCAGTATCATAAAAGCAGAAATTCTACACTGTACACCTTCATACCTCAACTCCAGGCTCACCAAGGGGTAGCAGTGCTGATTCTGCTTCTGCCAAATTACCCATCTCAAAGCATGCCAATGCAAATAAATACCGTAGTTGTGCAGATTTTGTCCCTACACATTACAAAAAACAGAGACAAACGTATCGAAGTGACAAAGCTTTATGAATCATCCTCTTGTAATATATTGCCAATCTTACAGATAAAATGTTACATAGATCTGTCACAAATTTTCTGATCATTAATGCATTTCGAAAAGGCAGATTAAAACATGCCTTTCAATATGTGATAAACTCGGTAAGCTTGATTATTTCTGAAATAGCATGTTGCCAGCAAATGCAAATTGGCCTGAAAACAATGTCCATGTTAATGATACATGAGACTTGAACAAAACAGCAATAAGAGAAGAATTATTACATTTTGCATTGCAGTTCATATATGTATCTAAACCATCGGTGACAAATTGTCAATTTAACTTGATCCCGCCATAAAAACGGGCCAATTCAATTCTAATGAATAAAATAATCCGCATTAGTGATAAACTTTACACATCGATTAAGATTTCTGTATTATGTGCTTTAGAATTATATGTAAGGGGATCCTATTCCACTAGCTTCAGAGTCGATTTTAATCCACAAAGACATCTATGCTGCAAATCAAAAGTAGAGTCGAATTTTTGCTATGATTTTTTTCCAACATTAGACAAGGTTAATTATGGGAAAGGGAATAGAAGCAATGACTGTATTCAGCATGATTAGAACAATGTTACAGAGAAACACCTCAGCCATAGATTATATATGTTATAGATAATTAGAAATCACACAACCATTTCATCTTGAATCAAAACCAGATAAATAAAGCAAAAAGAAAAAGAAAACAAAGTTCAGGCATTTCAGTTTTTCATGTTTCAGTTGTTTGAGGTGAAATGTGTTCCATTTTTGCTCTCTTCCTGCATCTTCTCCTTCTATTCCATTCTTGATCTGCCTCATGTGTCCCTGTCCCTGTCCCTGTCCCTGTCCCTGTCCCTATGTTGGCCCATTCTCTCTCTCTCTCTCTCTCAGAACAGGGAAACCGTACACATCGATACATGTTAGAGCCCATCCCGTTATCTGCCATTCGAACCATTACTTCCATTCGACTTAGCTCACATGCATTGTGATGTGAAACAAGGCGTTGGGGCACAAGTGATGAGAGTGGCCGGCTATGCACACTTTGCCCTAAACAAGTTCGCGAGTCTGAGTATCACACTTTGATACAATGCTCGGCCTCTAATCATATTCGACCATGCTTTCCACATCTCTTCGATCGAGCCCAATCCTTGCATGAATTTCTCTCACAACCACAATGTGCACTCTCGATTGTAACATTCATTGGTAAAGTTCTTGAACATCGAGAGTCACTACTCACTTTCACACATATCACGTGAAATGTAATATTTTTTGTCTCATAGGTCATATTGGACCTCCGAAGACGATAATATAATCTATCTATCTATCTCCTCCTCTCTCTCTCTCCCTTTGTTAAGAGATCAAGGCTTTATATAGAACCATAAAATTTGCTAGGCGGTCTCATTGTGAGGATATCACAAGCTGCAAAAGGTATATGAATAGATACGTTGTGAGCAGCAATATTGGCCCATATCCTGTTCCTAGCTTGCTTCTCCTCTTACGTTAATTTTCAACATTTGTAACTTCTAATTTGTCTATAGATTGTTTATCATAATTATGATGAGATACAACTATGTCAGTTTTAAACATCTGTGAAAATGCTTCGGTCTCATAAGTCATTTCGGCATTCATAGATGACAATATTACTTACTTTCTAATTTTCTACTGATTCATCCTCTAACTTTCTACTCATTCCTCCTCTTTTGCCAATTGACACAACACATTCTGCTATCCTCGATTTTCTAAGTTGGTATATAAGTTATAACCAATCATTTGAACCCATCCTATTCGTGTGTGTATGTAGTCGATATTGCTGCAGTAATAAGAATTCCATCACTCTTTAAGTATCACATACTTCATATGTGGCTCCTTTATACATATAAAGGGAACAGGAAAAAACTATGGTCCCCTTCTTATGGTAGAACCAAGACCTAGACCACTTATTTCTGGATCGATTTGGTTATATCACACACATATAAGACCAGAATAGTTTTGGCCAACCACCTAAGTGCACATAGATGAGTGGATGAGTGTCTGTGTGTGGTAGCTCTTCTCAGTTCTTTAATTTCAATGATGCCAGCAACACATTCTATCTCATCTGGTTTTAGAATATCCACTTTGTTCCCAACATTCAAGTACGCTGCATACACAGATGCACCCCATATCCGAAAATAAAATCTGGTTTGATACAACTGATGAACTGACTACCCTCATCATCTCTTTCTTGAGTTCTTCTTGTTATGCTGGAGAAGTCCGTATCTCCACTGGTGGTTGTGTATATTTAAGGTTTTCTCTTCGATGCTACTGTTGATTTGTTGGTATATTCATTTGATCGTATACTTTAATTCTTGATTTACTCTATGTAAATACTCGCTAAATCTAGAAGTTTTGTAGAAGCCCTCCCATAGCCATAGCATTGCCTTTTTGAGGTTTCAGAGAGTAACGTAGCATGCATGCCAGGGCAAACCTTTGTGTTGTTGTAGATGCATAGCTAATATGTCCCAAAAGAAGAGATACATTCAGGAGATTTCTATCCAGTGAGAAAAGATAAATCTAAAGGAGAAAGAGAGAAACAACACTACTGTCTCCCTCACAATAGGTCCCACTTACTTGGACATTGACTTTAATGTGGTTTCACCACAGAGTTTTCAACTTCATTTTGCTTTTCCTTATGGGTGAGCAATGGATTCAGTTTTCAACAACTTGTATTTATGGGCAATTCTAATGTTAAGATGTCTCAAACTTCAGCCTCTGGCATACACTCATATCCTTTGACAAAGGAGATGAAGAAGAAAGATACTGCATAAATTACCTCCAAATAATTTAGGTGGCATATGGGTTCTTTTCTTTCTCTTGACAAGGTCTTTCACAATATCTTCTCAAAAATCGAGTCTCTTCTCAATTCTTTTCTGACTGATGATCTCTTGCTATTGACATCAAAGTAGAATCTTTCAATGTCTATTTTCCGCTTCAAATTTAAGATTTTATCTCCCCATTTCCATGATTATAAAATACGTAGGCCTCTCGATACCGTAATGGAACCTTTTGTACTTGGATGTTAGCTCCCTATTTCTATGGTTAAGAATTGTATGTAATCTTTCAGTACCTATTGGTACTTTGTCAAGAGTAGCTCAATTCTTAATGACACTTTGAATTTCATTTTGCATACCCATATCCATGATTACAAAATATTGAGGAGGTGGGTTATTATACCCATGTGAACATCTTGGCAAAACCTCTGAAGAGATTCTCTTTTAATAAGTAGCACCCAACCAGTGACGAGATCTTCAATAGACGAATCGAAAGGGGATCTTAAACTGAGGAAAAGCTAAAACTATTGCATTACTAAGAGTAAAACATATACCCTAAATTAGGTTTTTCCTGTATTTTCAGTCTGTTCCTGCATCAGGGTTTTATGAATTACATTTTCCCAGAATTAGGGTTTCTCTGAGGTAGTTTAAATTCTACTGGAAAGAGATCCCATTTAACCTAACATGATAAAGACCGGTATGAACATATGATTTTGGGATAGAGACAGAGAGATTCGATTGGTGAAATTGAGACGGGAAGACCAACCTCTGATGGGTACTCAGCGTACAATCTCTCGCAAAGAAACGTGGCGTTTCGGTACATGTAGAGCTGCAGAGAAGAGTTAACACAATCGACCAAGGAGGACTCCATCGCCACAGACACAGGCGGGCAGAGAGAGAGAGAGAGAGAGAGAGAGAGAGAGAGAGTAGGACAGAGTCCGACAGACAGAAAGAAAGAAAGAAAGAAAGAAGAGAAAGGAAGGGAAAAATAAAAACCCTCTTTTGAAATTGGGTCTAGAATCTGAGGGTCCGTTGTGAAGGAGAGCGGCAAATGACAGGGGAGACACACACACACATATGTGAAGGCTAGATATATGTCATATCATGTTCCTTCGTGCCGTGTCTCGCCATAGAGTCAAGTCAAGCTGATGAACACCCCGAATGTCAAAAAGCCCATGAGCCACACCTTGTTCGTCAGAATCGACAAGCATCCGCCTTTGAATGTGACAAGTGCAAGCTTGCTTTTGGCTCAATTCATCCTTGCTTGGAAGTGTTTAATCTCTGTTTGTTCGAGATCTCCTGTTCCATTCCAATGGTAATTCACCATTTTCCTTGTCTATCCCATGATGATGATGATGGTGATGATGATGATGTGTGTGTGTGTGTGTGTGTGTGTGTATGTCATCCATTCTTGAAAGTGTCTTGCCACATCAATAAACATCCAACATTCAGTTCACAATTGAACTCCTAAGTCATGGGAAGTGTCAAAATGGAGGGCCAAGATTGACAACCACCTTACCCATTCAATAGGAGTTCACAAAAAAACTTGTGCATTCTTGGAAGTGCCTAAGAGGAGATTCAATATTGACAACCACCATCTAATTTGCCCAATTCCACGACAACTTTCAAATTAACTCATATGTCTTGAAAATGTTTTGGAGGATAAAAGGTCAATTAGAAGGTTATGTAGAATTTTCACAATGTTTAGGGTTTATTCAAAGTCTTTTTACAAAGCATTCTCATGCCTTTGCATTAAATATGCTTTAGGGAGTGTAAGTAAGATGATATATGAACTTTGTTAATTAGTAGTCGACCTTTGGCAACCCATAATTTTGGTGGTTATGGTATGGCCATGAGTTAGGGCTATGATATATTAAGGGTTAGCTACCCTTGTGCAATTTTGGACATAGTTTTCATTGGCCATTTTCAATTGTTGCACATTGATTACAAGGGAGAAGAAGTTGTACATACCAATAGGGAAAATAAGGCAAGACAAAAACTCAAAAAGGAATCTAGATCCATCCACTTTCATTGAATTGACCATTCAAAACGAGGTCATAGTTAGTTTCCTTTTGTTGCAAACTGAAACATTACAAAATAATGTGTTGTAAGACAATGGGTAGCACTTGCACTCCTTTGACTCATTAGTTCCTTCTTTGACTACATTAGCTCCTATTGATAAATCCCAAGTTTGAGGTTGGGAAGACAACAAGATTTTATAACTTAGCCCAAGCAGAAAGGAGGTGAATTCAAGAGCCCCAAGTTATCGTTCCAAAATGTGCATAAAGTATCACAAAGAAGACATGCTTGAATGCACATGACAATAGTGTGCACAAGAGGTTAAGAAACCAAGGAATTACTTTGCTAAAGCACATTGTGAAAGGCATTGCCTTATTCTTCCATTGGAAGTAATAATTTCAATTCAAGGGCTTTATGTTGAGTTTATTGTATAGATGCTTATCTTTTGAGATCACCATTCCATCAGTTAGTAAGAGAGTCTCTCATACAAATAATTAAACATTTACATGCCAATGGCGAAATGTCGCATGACGCCAGAGTGCAAAATTCTGCATTTTGATTACACAGAATTTTAACACAACATAAGTTGTACCAAGGAAAATTATGAGTGCTTTGATAATAAGATACAATCGTAAAACAGTGACAGCAATGCCAAAGATTGATGCTATCAACTAAGTCTTATCACAGAGGGCAAGTTTGAAGATGTAAAGCAGACACCTTGTCTTCAACTAGCCTATCATAATGTTTCAATCAATATTGATCGACCAGCAAAATTTAACATATCAAACAGACTACTACTCAATTATTTCCTACTTGTTGCAATGTTTTTTGGTATTCGATTCTTATACTCTATATTCTTTTCAATGCAAAACTTTGATGAGTGAAACTTCCTTCCGGAGGATTATTTGTCTCCATTTTTACTTTGTTTTAGAAGGTTATTACATCTTCTCAATCCTGACTTAAGGATCATAAAAACACATAGGTCCTTTAGACAGTTGTTGTAACAAACATAATGTGGCGATTGCAGAGATTGTGAAACTCCTTGTTGAATAAACATATTAGTATTTGAGGATTCCTAGTGGGTGTATATCTGTGGAAAAAACATTAAATTACATCTTCCGAAGATTATCAAGACGAGCTTGTAAATCGCTGTCGATACCCATATCATCACCACTACTAGTGGCTGCTTGCGGAACTTTGGTTGCAGATGAGCTAACTGTTGTGGCAGATGAAATAGGTGCACTCACCAGCTGTTAAACAAACAAATGGATACCTCAATTCTCAAGAATCATCCGAGAAATTCACAATAAATTTTCAACAATCAGTGCAAATCAATGATATTTGCTAACATGAGAAGAAATGAATGACAATATTTTCTTACAAATGAGATGAAAGCGAGAAGCATTTTTCAATAAGATGGAAGTAATGAAAGTTTCCAGCTTCTGAAGCATTCAAGGTTCCATGAGGATAAGATGGAAGTAATGAAAGTTTCCAGCTTCTGAAGCATTCAAGGTTCCATGAGGATTTATGCCAGACGGAACAAATAAAACATTCAAGCTCAAGAATCCCATATATGCCTTGATGTGAGAGAGAGAGAGAGAGAGAGAGAGAGAGAGAGAGAGAGAGCCCAGATGGATGTAGCTCAGTTGGTAAGGTTGCCCAATGGAGACCAGGTGGTCATGGGTTCAACCCCTACATTCCACAGTGGCATCTAGTGAATTAAGAGATATATAAGAAGTATATAATAGAGAGATGAGGAAGTTGGGTTTCGAACCCAGAACGCAGTGCTCATAGTGCTAACAACTTACCACTAGGGTAAAGTAATTACGAAAAAAAAAAGGAGAGAGAGAGAACAAAATGAACCATCTCAGCTTAGGAATAGTCCAAGATTCTGCAGTGAGTTTTTACAAAGAGATAAAAGAAATGAAATTTTTCAGCTTAGAAATCGCGGGAGAATTTATATGAATTTACAATGAGATCAAATAGATGAGAAAATTCGGGATAGACATGAAAGAAGAAATCAAACACAAAAGAAAATTTGGCTTACAGGGAATCTGAGAACACTGTTGACAAATGTTCAAATCTTAAGCTGATATATCAATTTACAGTGAGATGAAATGTAGATTGGGATATGCCCAGGCTTCTGTCTGAATTTATGACATAAATAGATGATTTTTTGGGGCTTTGGAATCATTCAACCTTCCATATAAATTTACAATGAGATGAAATAGATGAAAAAGTTTTGGCTTAAGAATCATCTGAGAACCCATGTAATTTATAATGTGATGAAAGAAATGAAAAGGTTCCGCAGCAGAATCGTCTGAGATTCTGTATAAATTTACAATGACTTTGATGTTTTGTCTCAGTAGTTGCCTGAGATTTCGAATGATTTACATGAACCCATAACTTAGGAATAATAAGAGAGACAAAAGAAGAAATCACACCCAAAATGATGATTTAGCTTCTGAAATCAAAAGAAGAACTCAAAACACAAAGAGAAGTTTAGCTTCTAAATCAAAAGATGATTGATTCCGATGACTCAGCTTCCAAAATTTTCCTAGAAATTTTACGTAAAGATATAATCAGAATGGTTAACCACTTAGAAGATCCTTCTTTAACATACCTGAGTATCTAGGTCGATGCCAATTTCATCAAGGACCTGGTTGACAAGCTCATCAGTTTCCTCTTCTTCTTCATCTCCTTCCATTGCATCATCGATGGCATCCCCCATCATCTCTGTAGTCATCTCCATCCTTTCATTCTGTCTCTCAAACTCTTGCATTATCTTCTGAATTGCTGGTAGACTCATCTGCCTATTCATCTGCCTCATCGCCTTTGTGACACCTTTCATTGCATCGGCCATTGACTGTGATGACTTCAAGGTCTATGACAAAAAGCAAAACAATCAAAAAGGACTTATACAAAAAATAGGAAGATTTGAACTACAAACTAATAACAAATTTTCTAAGAATAGACATAGTTACCACCCTTCCTGTTCTTTTACCTGAATTCTAAGCGAGACACCTTGCAACTGTGACTTCAGAGCATAGAATTTTGTAATCTGATGTCGCGTTCGAATCAAATCTTTTGCCATTACTCTCACAGCACCCTATGTGTACCACAGTATGCCATTTAGATTTAGATATGCTTTTGTAACAAACACCTTCACCATTTAGATTTAGTTTGGGGGCATTTTTGAGTGAGTTTGGAGGCATACAAAATGACACCATACAACATGAAATCAATCCTAATGAGCGAAATGCTTGAGGAAGTAAATAGCAATAGACCTGTCAAAACCAACCGTACAGAATATGAATTAATGGGACACTAAAATTAATCAAACATAGTGTGGATATTGAAACACGCAACGCGAAGTCAGATTTATAATCACAGCAAATCATAATTAGCATCAAAACCATGTCAAAAGGTTTGACAGTGATCAGTGAATATTCAACGTCAAAATATGGAAGCCTAGAGCTTTCCAATACCAACAATTCTGGATGGTCTGAAGGATTCATGCTAGCATTCATATCTTGATCATCCTAAATGCTAGCAACATTCTCTCAGGCTGAAATAATTAAATAGCTGATGTACAAGATTTGACATGAGACCATAAGAGTGGACGTGATCAACATTGAAAATTTGTCATGGAGGATAGAGGATAATAATGGATCTTCACTGGAGGAAAGAAAAACTAGGATAAAAGGCAAGCACGTAACCGATGGAGGAATAGACAATTCTGCCAATGTCAAAGAGAAAGAAATGGAGAACAACATCACTTGTTAGTTTATCAATTAGGAGGAGATGATGCACATGGATAGCCTTCAATTGGAACTTTCCACTAATCTGGTATTGATAATAAAGACCTTTATTTGTAAGTTTGAACATCTAACTTCACTTGTGCAATCTTTGCTGTATTTGTTTCGTTTATAGAATCTTATATTTGATCATTACACTTGATTATTTTCTACTATCTAATGTGACACGCATATGTACACGCGCAATACATATTCCATTAGACACATACATATACGCGACATTTCTCAAGTGTGAATACATGAAATGACCATGCTTCTCCAATCTGATGTCTCGAGTTAAAATGACTGTCATTATCCACCAAACATGTATGTAACTTTGAAAAGGGAGAAAGAAGAAGATAGTCACCTACCATCTGATTCTGTTTAGCTGTCTTCTTTATCTCAACTATGAGCTTCTTCTCCTGATTCTGGAGATTCTGTCTTTCTCTCTCGATGTCTCGAATAGAGCGATCGAGCATACGCTTATTCTCTCTCAATATATCTGCAAAAAAGAAGAAGAAGGAGACGGAGAAAAACAATCAGGAGAGAGGGGAGGAGGAAATCGGGGAACAAAAGAAAGGAACAGAGAAGGAAGGTGTATGGGAGAACCTGCAGGGGTTTTCTTCTTCCCAAAGATAGAACTCATGATTTTATGGAAGAAGGAGGAGGAGAAAGAAGGAAGAAGGAAGAAGAAGAGGATGGATAGGAGAGAGCAGAGAGCAGAGTGGAGCGAGCTATATAGCCTATAATGGGCCTCCTCTCCTCTCCTCTTCTCTCCTCTTCTCTCCTGTATTCTCAAATTTGCCCACAAAAGAGCCCCAACAGAATAGAAGGTCTGAAGGACTGGATGTGTGTATGTATACTAGTATAGTGCAGGGCTCGCCTCCTCCTCAATTTCTCTGAAATTACAGAAGGGTACCCCTCTTTTTGATTAGTTAGTTATTAAGAAATGTGAATCAACCTTATATTTGACTAAGTTCTAGGTATATATGCTAGAATAGAGACCGTTCATAAAAAGTACTACCTCTAAGGACACAATACTAACATAAGCTAATTGTTACCTTGATCAAATTTACGCTTGAACAGAGCTAGCTAGTTTTGTCGTCGTTCATCGGGGAACCATATATCAACATTCAAATTGATCTTACCTAAGATTCCTCACACGTATTTTTTATAGGCTCATTACCCCCCATAGAGTTTGAGGGCACTGGGTACTCCTGAACACCTGCGCTTTATTGAATTTCTCGTGAGGCAAGAGGCGTGGGTTCCAACCAAACCCCTCTCTGGTTGCTCGTCTTGCGTGGGTTTCGTGTAGACCTACAAAATGCTTCCAAAGTGAGTGATCAAGATTCTTGAATATTCTGCATAGGATTTAAGAAATGAAGCCACTTTTGATGATTCCAATACTCCAAACATCATACACATAGAAATAACTGTTAGCTCCATCCTTGTTTGATGCACATTTACCTTGATCCTCATAATCTCCATCCAGAATATAAAATATTCACATCAATAAAGGTGTCCCGTACTACATTTTATGTATTGATATTCATTCTTGTGGTGCTTGTCGAATTAGGGCTTGCCCACATTCAATTTTACCACAAAAATTATGTGCATGGGATATAATTTGTACAAGGTGATTTACAAGTGTAAAATATTTATTCTTAAGGTAAATGTTTTTGTTTGGGGACTTAAAATATATCAATCCCAACCCATCAATGTCGAGAAGAATGTTCCATAGCCTTTTTGTCATGAATAGTTGATGCTAAAATTCCTTGAGTTATTAGTTTTCTTTCGCAGCTTCTGATGAGATGACATCATACATGTTCACAAGTATTTTAGGTCATTGACAAATGATGTTAAATACACATCCATATCCTTAACTTATCTTTTTTCTAAGATCAATAAAGAAAGAAACAATATGAAATGAAGTCAGTACCATGGGCATAATATGTGCGTTTTGATGGATTCCTTACATAAGTTGGATTCATGACATGTCGGATTGATGTTGCCTTCTATGTCAAAGCAAAAGGCTTGGGGTTGTTGCATTTTTGTTTTAGATTAAGAGCCAATTAGGCATGTTTATTTATTATTAAATTTTGAGTGGAGGATTGGATGTTTGTCTTCCACCTTGATAGAGATAAACCTAAAGGTGACGAAGAAGGGATTTAGAAATATTGGTGTGTGTGAGGGGGAAGATAGCGAGAGTTCACAAGGAGTGTTGGTGTGAAGAAATGCCGACATACCCTTTCACGTTGTCAACAAAGTGGGTAGTGAAGCTAATGTGCTAGTTGAGTTGGTTAATTTAGTTAACAACCTTAGCCTTGGAAAAACCAAGGTTGTTAGTTGAATACATTACTCCATCTTGTTGCAATTGTATGTTCACTTTGCTATAAAGCAATATTTATTGCTTTCATTGTTTGGTATTGCTCGCTTAGAGTAAGAGATTGCACCTCCTGTGTATCATTCTACATGGTATCACTCTCTATAGTAATCACGCATAGACACTTCGCTATAATACAATATTTGTTGTTTCCATATGTTTTGGTTTTGTTGAGTGTGTTTGTGTAGGCCCTACCTCGCACAATACTTATTATGCCCTACTAGAGTAGCCTAGAATGATATCATGACATAGAGAGAGAGAGAGAGAGAGAGAGAGAGAGAGAGATTTATTTATTGGAGAATAAGAAAGATTGACGGGATGTAGCCAAGCACACAATGGTGCAGATCCAACTTCAATTTTATTGTGGTCAGTGGGTAACTTATTTATCATCAGTGTCAAAACAAAGATTCTTTGTCATAATCTCCTCCAATGAGAAATGTGGACATAGCTTGTGCTTCCACTTGTCCATTTTAAGTCACAACACCGCATACGTGGATGAAATATAAAGTTTGATCGGTCAGAGAAGTTGAGGACGCAGATGATAAATAACACTCAAAGATAAGACTAACACAATAAAAGAGAATGCAACAAGACGTTTTTCCTTGTTTTTGAAAGTTTTGATTTACACAATCGAGTCTTATAGACCACCCTCTAATGCCAACAAATAGACACATTCGAATGTGTCGAGCAGCTTACAAGGAGGAGACCATAGCATCTTATGTTTCAAAGGCATATGCTTCGGTGTAGCAAATATCTAAAGCAATGAACTACATAAGAGTATTCCGAAATACCACGTGTCAAAGCGAGACGAACCCAAACCGAGGCATGCTATGAATGTAGATAGAATAAAGCAAGGAAAAAATGTGTTCCTTTTCTCTCTTTTTGTTTTGAGTAGTTACAACTTACAAGATGTAGCCAAAGATTAGCTAGCTATGATGAGGCAAGAATTTTGAGTACATTGATACATCTATTGGGCTTCTTCTGGACCGGGGGCCACCGGCTCCTCAACTGTCGTGGGTGAGACAATGCCCTCATTTGTGGGCGCCAATGTTGAAGAATCTTGGGTGACTGGCTCGCTAACCACGGTATCGATGGCTACAACACCTGGTGTTTGTTGGTCCTCGGTACCCTTGAACTTTTGTATGTAGTAGCTCAACGTGGGGCCATCGACTGCATTGCTAGTTTCGGTACCTCCTCCTCCACCACTTCCGAATTGTGCCACCACTCCCAATGCCAAGATCATGCTCAGAACTACCGCGATCGCCACCATTATTGTCTGTTCGGAGCCGCTCGTCGAATCGCCCGCCGTGTTTGAGCTTATCGCATTCTCCGACACATACACCGTAGGCTGCCATGAAGAAGAACAACAACAAAAAACAGCACCGTGTATATCAATATCGTGTGTGTGTGTGCGCGCATTCGACATATGCCGATTTTGTGAGTGATTCCTTTGCAGATTTGTGTAGTTAATGTGTAAGGTGTGTGATTATCGCGTTGGGAGATGAGATGCACGGAAAATGTGCCGAATGTATGTGCAAACCAAGTGTTTTTTAAATGTGGTTCGAGTGTGCTAAAGGCATGATCGATGTGTAAACTGCGCATTTTAAATCTGTAGCCAATGGTGTGATGTGATTAGTGAGGTGGGATCAAATGTGGAACTTGATGAGTGTTGTGATTAAGAAGGTGCTTTTAATTACTTACTTCGACCGCATAGATGTTGGTTTGGCCGGCCGTGTCTTTCTCCACGAACCCCGTCCATTTCGGGGTTGGCCTACTGACAGGAGGGAATGTCCCCAACACTTTGGTATTCTCCTCTGCTTTCCACTCCATGCTCAGCTTCCCAACCTGCATGAATCCATTTCATCAATGATTTATTGGAAGCATCAGGATATAATCATATCATATATGTATGCTGCCATGGCGAAGCCCATGAATTTTACTAATATCGATCTAGCATTCTTATCATGACCCATTAACAGGGTAATATATATATATATAAGGGCCATCCCCCCAATCTCGTATAAGTGGTTTTGATTGATGTGCAAATCTTAATGAACAAAGCACAAGGCCGATGGATGAATGGCCCATGAGCATGCTTCTTTAATGGCACAGAATAATAACGACAGAATTAACATAAGCAAGCATCCCACTGTAAATAGTGGCATTGATTAAGATATGCCCATTGATTCATACATTTTCCTTTTCCTTTCTGGTAGCTCAAAGAAAGAGGGGATGGATCTAAACAAACTAACCTCTTTCTCAGGAGCGCATTGCTCCTCGTTGCATTCGTCGGTGCTAGCGGATCGTGCAACATGGAGAAATCGAGGAGGGTTGTGGTGATGATGGTCCCAGCATGGCCGTCCAAGATAGCGAGTTCCCACAAATTTACTCTGCAGAAAGGGGGAGGAGGAACTAGAAGAAGAAGGAGAAGAAGAAGGGAGGAGGTGTAATGAAGAGGAGATTACTCTGATCATGATGATGGAACAGGATAGTGGCAATGAAATGGTTTGTGAGGAATGCAGAACAGAGCTTAGTCTCTTCTGTGTGTGTCTTTGATTAACGTATGTGTGTGTGTGTGTGTTTTGTTTTAGATCACAAAAATGATGAAGAAATTTTTCCTTATCCTCCTTGGTACTTTTGTTTGTGGACTACCTTTTCTCTCTATGGCTAGCCTCTTTGGGTCCTTCCCTTTCTCATGTTTTTAAGTGCTCAAAAATATCAATCTCTCATACATACATATGTAGTATGTCCTTACCCCCGACGAGATGATAGTACGTTGTACACCACCTGTATTAGCTCTCCAGCTAGTACAAGTTGTAAGAGCAACGCATGTTTGCAAACACTCCTTGCTACTACTTACTACGTACCCCCTAAAGAACACTCTCAAGCACGTCCATGTTGTTGCCCAAGAAACCATCGACGTGAAGTATTTCGTTGTCCACGTTGAAACCGAATAATCACCACATACGAGTGTGACTAAAAGCGACGAGGAAAGCATCGAGGTCCATGGAAATGATCGTGGAAGCATCCCACTAACGGTGTGTGGAGTAATCCACGACGTCAACCAAAAAGATATAAGATCTTTTTGTTTATTTCTTGTTACACATAAACAACCATAAGTCATTTTGACAACCTTTTTTTTTCCAAAAAAAACTCCTTCCATTAGTTATAAAATTTTACAAATGAGACGATTATGTACAAATCCCTGAAGGGACACAATAGTTCCATCTTATGTGGATGCCCACTGACTAAAGAAAGGGAGAGGACGACCATTGTTGGATGAAGGCTATTTGTTGTCTTTTCAACTCCCTCGGAGCCGCCCTTAAGGCCATCATATTGGCTCTTAAGAGTGGCTACAATTTCACTCCATATCTCTTGCAGTAACCTTGTTGGATGTGCGGTTTGGTTGGAGAAGACTCGCCTACATCGTTGTTTCCATAGAATCCAAAGAGTTATTGGATTGACCAATTCCAACGCCTCTTGAGATTTGTCATTAAGAGGAGTGGAGTGGACATTGCCGTTGGAGGAGAAAAAGACCTCTTGTGCTTTTATCACCAAAGTCATCCCCTCCTCCTGATGCTCGTATCTGCCAATTGCGGCCTGCCATGATAGCCAACATATATTTCCCCACTTGATTGAGCCTTGCAACTAGCATAATTGCAACAAGCGGCCAACCCCTCGCCATATTCGATGGGACGTTGGGCAACCCCACAGAGCGTGTCGTATTGATTCTACTGCATGTGGGCACTCTACACAATTAGAAGAGCTAAGGTTCCCACATTGCCATGCTCCCACCGGTAGGGACTTATGTATTAATAGCCATTGGAACGTCACGGTAATTCGCCTCGCATGTTGTTGTTCCCACATCGACCAAATCAGTTCAAGCTGGCTAAGTCGGATAAGCCGTTTAGGAACTTGAGAGAGTGGGAGGGAGACAACAGACAAGGGGGGGGGGGGGGAGAGGGAGAGGTTTGGAAACCGGTTTCCAAGCCGTTTACCAAAACGGTTCACAAACCGGTTTAGGTTTGAGATCCCCAAAATGGGATCATGATGCCAAACCAGTTAAGCCTAAACTGAACCGTTGTCGATCCCTACTTGAGCCCTCGACAAATGTCACACCATGCCTTCCACATGGATGCACTGAATCTATCCTCCAATTGGCGGGAGAAACTAGGTTTGAGATCCATGTTTAGAATCCATTCCGTTTGGGGGGCCCAATCAACCCCTTTTCGTGGCCTAAAGTAAGCGAAACGTAACCTCGATAGTCATTTCTTGGTTGGAGTCCTCGCACCACAAATTTGGCAACATTTCGACAACCTTGAGATATATTGCAAATTACATGCGTAAATACCTTGAGCATAAGTATTTGAAACAAGCTAATGAAAGAGATGTACAACTATCCACGCCCCTGGAGATATACGGTTCATATCGACGTAACTCCATGTCAACTTGTCTTTTTGCTTTAGACGAATATCAATGCTTCTAAATTTTTCTGTTGTCCGTTGTTGTTTCTTCTTGTGATTTACATTAGAGAATTTTCCTGTTTTGAAGCTACTCACATGACTTTTCGGTGATTAGTTTTGTTGTTCTCTTTTCAATCTCTTCACTAGGGTTAGAATAAGTTGCTAGGTGAGATGGCCGAGGTCATGGCGTTTCCTCCTTAGCCTAGCCTCTTCACTTATGTTTTCAGATATGACGTTGTTTCTATTTTCTTTTACATTGTAATTTGTAATATTGCCTATATAGTTTGTTTGTGTCCGTCTAGATTTTGGGCCCCAATTTGTGTCATAATGTCCACGCACACTCCTACTCACTCCTACTTCAGAGGGTAAGGCAAGTAGCAAGTTTACATTTATCTTCTTTTTCTTTGTTGGCCATTCTAGCACAATGTGCCCTTTGAGATAGCAGCCACAAGTAGTTTCCCTAGAAAACCAACACCAACACTATCTTGCATTAGTGTGTACTAGTGAGGTTATAAGTCTTTTAAGAAAAATAAATGTATGATTGAGAAGAAATTATTCTTAACCTAAGTGCAATGTGTCCCCACCAATGGTACCAATGTTGAGGGGTTCATGGAATAGCTAATGGTATCCTTATTGTTAGATTGTTTTAGGACTGAGCAACCATACACTATATTGTTGGCCAGCTAGACAATGGTGGGTGTCCATAATTTATGAGAGTTTCTACGTTACCACTCTTTCTCTATCTAAGGAACTCTTTCTCAATTTCACAAAACACATACTTTGAAACTTAACAATGCACTTAATTGATGAAATGGACTTTTTTTTTTTCTTCAAAGATTTTCTTCAATAGTATTAAGAAAAAACATCGGAAGGGTATACAACTTGAGCTTGTCTGCCCATAAGCTTACAACTTTTTAGTACAATGATGTATTGTAATCCTAAGACCAAAGATAGGACTTTGTAGAAGTTGTTGGAATTTGCCGATGCACACCACCATGATTTACTGATATTCAGAAAGGGTCCATGGAAGTCGATAATGCCATTGAGGCCCTTGAGTTGACTCTGTAAACAGGGGCAACTTTTTCCATAAGTGAAGAAGCTTCTTCCTTCTTTTGTTCACAATCTTTGGGGAACCATGCATATTGTCATATTGGCCACGAACTATTGCCAGCAAGTTCTCCCATTTCTCCCATATCTCAAGCAAGACATCTGAGAGGCATTGATCTGTTGCATCATAAAGTCGGTTACATCGACATTTCCATAATGCCCATAACGTTACCGTAGTCACTGTTTTCCAAACTTGGACAAAGTGCACCTACTTTCGAGGTTGTTGAAAGGGGCTAACTAATATCAATCTTCTATTATATACCATCATTGCCTCCTGAACATCGCTTGTCTCATACAACATGGAATGTAACACTCCCCACATCGTTGAACTCCATGAAAATAGGCAACCAAAATTGATTGTTAAGAATAACGAAAGGACTTTATTCCATACTTGTTGAACCAAGGGACAAGAACAGAGGACACACTTGATCTCACAAACACGTATTTCAAAACATAACAAGGCACTTAATTGAAAGGAAAGGGCAAGAAAGGAAATTGCACTGAAAATGACAAATATAGAGGGTTAACAATGAATCACCGCTCTATTCCTTGATCACAACGCTTAAAAATTACCTAGGTTTTCTCTCGCTAACTGACTCTTTGTTGATCTCACAAACACATATTTCATAATGTAACAAGACACTTAATTGAAAGGAAAAGGCAAGAAAGGAAAATGCAATGAAAATGACAAATATAGAGGGTTAACAATGAATCACCACTCTATTCCTTGATCACAACAATTACAAAATTGGCAAAGTCAATTGGCTTAGGGATACTGAGAGTGATCAAGGAAAGGAGAGGAGTGCTCGGGTTAATAGTGAAGAGAACAATGAAATAGAACCAAAAAGCTTAGAGCTTCACTTCTTACACTTGATTTAGTAACAAAAGATTTTATAATTTACAATTATCCCCACCCCCCATTTTTTTAGACATGCCTTTCTCCTAAAGCTTTCTAAGGCTTTTCTTCATCTCCTTTTGTGCCTTGCCCAAGTGTGTAGCTTCGAGGCCGGACGGGTGGCCGGCCCATCCGTCGGCCCATCCTTAACGATGTCCACCGGTTCGACAGGCGTAGAAACATCGGCATTAACCGAGGTGGGTGACCCTATCACTTTTTCTGTGGTCTCTGCCGACGTTGGAGAGTCTTGGCTAGGTTCGCTAACTAGGGAGTCAATGACTACACTTGGTGTTTGCTTGTCCTCGGTACCCTCGCCCTTTTGTACATAGTTGTCAAGGGTACCCTCGTCCTTTTGTACATAGTTGCTTGCCAGGGGACTGACGATTGGATCGGTATTCTTAATACCTCCTATAACTCCATTTTGTGTTGCCACTCCCAATGCTACGATAACGCTCACACCAATTGCTATCGCCACAATTGCCGTCTTTTCAGAACCACTCACTGAATCAGCTGCGGTTTCCGAGCTTATCACAGTCTCCTCCGAAACATACACCACTGCAGGCTGCTGAGGCCACAAAGATGTGACACATGTATATGTTAATATAGTGTGTAAAAGAATGCCCAATTAGGTTGCAAAGTGTGTAATGGGCAAAGCTTTACGAATAAAGCAAAAGGCTAACGGCCCATGAGCATGGTTTATTACTGCTTCTTCATCAATGGCACAGATTAACTACAGAATAAAATTCCACTATAAACTGGACATTGATTAGATAAGCCCATTGAATTGTTTCATACAATTTTTTTGTAGCTTAAAAAGAGTGAGACATCTAAACAAACTCACTTCTGTCTCGGGGGCACGCGGTTCCTCGTTGTATTCATCTGTGTTTGCAGATCGCAGAATATGGAGGAATCGGGACATGCGATGATCATCATCGGATCGGCGTCCTAGTAAATACCGAGTTGCAATGCATTTACTCTGCAGAGATGGGTGGGAAGTAGAGGGAGGAGGAGGGAGGAGCATGTGTAATGAAGAAGAGATTACTCTGATCATCATGATGGTGAAGGTAATGGTGTGAAAAGTGCAGACCAGAGCTTTAGTCTGAGTGTCTCATAACATGTCTCCTTGGGGTGGGTATTTCTGTGTGTGGGATACCCCTTTGTGTTTGTTTGGATATATAGAGCGTTCCTTTTCAAATGAAGTGTTCAAACAATTAATTCATATCAATCATATTAACATGTATGTACATATGTATGCCCTTGCACTCTCTGAGCAATAGTACAAGTATTTGCTTGTTGGGCATAAATGTGAGTATAGTACAATTGTACAAGTACATAATACAATGATATCATTTGCAAACACTCCTTGGTATATGTATATGTATGTACCTTGCCTATTACAAACATTGTGAGGATCCACGATGGCCGAGCCGGCCGTGAAGTCTCATGCAAGCACCCCGCCTTTGTTATCCTCACTAGCTTTTAGGCTCGCTTTTCATCTTGAGAGTTTTAACGATCAACCTATTGAATCACACACATTTGTATGCCCCTTGCTCTTATGGATAGTACAAGCAATTGTACAAGTTTTTGCAAGTTTGCCCAATTTGTGAGGATAGTACAAGTAACATTGTAGTGCCATTTGTAAAAGCTCCTTGCTAAGTACTTGTAAGTAACATTATAAAGAACCATATGAACTGAGAAACAATAGAGGTGAGGTATTTTGCCACTCAAAGTCATCGACAAAGAAATCAGAAAAATTACGATAATGACCTGAAGCAATAAGGAGAGCAAGTATCGTGTAGGCATCCTATTGAGTAATCCACATATCTCAAATGTAAGATGTGAGCAACTATAAGTTACGTAGACAACCTCGAAATATCATCCACGAACACATAAAATATAAGTGTTTGAAACAAAATAATGAAATAGATATACAAAAATCCACACGATGTATCACTGGGCAATAATATGCAAAGGTTTCCCTATTTTTATTCATAATCTGTGGCGGTGGTCTCACCAAGCACTCAAGTTGGGTATTGTTATAGGAGATCCCATAATTCTCTTTATTTGTAGCATTGATATTTCAAGAATTTTTAAGGTCAAATTTCTTCAAACATTGCCTGTAATTGGATCAACTTGCTTCATATGATTTGAAGACTAACACCTAATTTCGAGGATAGTACAAGAACACAGTAATGACATTTAGGATAGTGCTAACTTCATTGTTGGATATTGTGGATTTTGAGTTATTGCAATATGCACACTACTCTCAGATGTTATGTCCGTTTCTCCAACTTATGTACTTGTTCCTTGTGATCTCATAATACCAAGGTGAATCTTTCATGGAAAAAAGAGAGAGTAATGACATTTAGGTATGTGTAGAAACATCATGAGGAACCAACCATGCAACATCACCATGTAACAAAATTGGAAGAAAAGACAATAGTTGAACCCAATGGGTGAGGAAGGGTATAGATGTTTTTAGATTGCAATAACATAGGGTTTTGTGCTTTGCTTCATGGAAGCTATACTACTAGGCATGCTATGCGTTCAAAATACCCAAGAGTAAGCACTCACCAAGGTAGGTGATTGCTGTTATAATAAGGACGCGGAATAGGATACATCATGGGATAGATATTTTGAATGGACGAGTGGAAAGGCTTTCAATTGAAATTGATCATATTGTATGTATTAACGTGGTTGTAGTTAGCAATAGTAATGTTTCAATACAAACATCCTCTTTTATTTGATTTTATTTACCCAAAAAAACACTACTTCGCATTAGTTAGCAAAAAATATCCTCTTTTATTTGTTTTAGGCTCTTTAACTTTTTTAAGGGAGGAGAAATACCTTCTCTCTCCATTTATCATGACTTTGTTTAAAATATTATTCAAATAAATAAAATCAAAGCTATGAATCAACATGAATAAAAGGAAATATGGAAGAAACACCATACAATATCTACATATATAAACATGTAATGACTTCCTTATTTGAGATTCAATCACTTTCATGATTCCTTATTGTCACGGGAATGTGTAATGGCGCTCAATGTTCATTCATAAATATATTATAATCATACATGTAGAGAGGCTGACAAACTTGTAGGTTTCTTGGGTTTAGAACTACATGCACATATGTTCGTCGCACATACAATGGTGTTGGGTCACCCACCACAAAGATTTAGAGGTTTTGGGGAATAAGAGCTAAATATTCACATGATCAAGATTCATGGGTCTTAAAGGGAGAGAGTTAGAGGTTTATAGTTTCAAGGATTTGAGACAATGTACTCATTTGTTTGCAGGTTGTTTGATAGGTGTGCTATCTACACATTATATAGGTTTGATGGTGTCAAGGAGTTGAAACGATGTATTCATCATCTATTCATGAAGTATATGTTTGTTGTGTGTGGATCATACATGACAAGTTTGTAGATTCCAAAAAGAAAAAGGTGATAAGTAAAGGTGTCACATTCAAGGACTTTTCAAAGTATGTATACATACTTGTGTTCATGGGCCATATGATATGTGAATCATACATGATGGACGGAACCTATATAAGGATGTTTAAAACAAATTGCAATCAAATTAAAAAAATTGGTACTAAGAGGAAATTTCATTGCTCCTTTTTTAAATCTATTTTTGTAGAAGGGTGTCAAAAATAGTAGAAGCATAGGCATAATTGTTTTTTTAAAATAAGTGCCTAGAGGGATATCCATGTGTAATGTCGGGGATGGACGAAATGTAGCATACTACCACTTGTGATTGGAGGAGTGTGTCTAGTGGGTTTTTAATGTTTTTTTTTTTTTCTTTCTATTTTTTAGGCTTATTTAACTCATAATAAATAGTTAATCCAAAAGTATGGTATTTATCATTCTTTGAGGGTATTTATGAATGCGAATGCACGTATGGTACGTATGGTTCATTCATACTATGATGGAAACCATAGTATGTAATATACTCGAATGCATTGGCAAAACATTCTTTTTATACGAATTCAAACGAATACGTATGTTATCAAAACATTCTTATGTTTTTTTATACCTTTTACCTTAACTTTCTTACCTTAAAAAAATTTTACCTTAGAATACATAAATAATGAATACAAAAGTATGGTATTTACCATACTTCGCGGGTGTTTTCCATACTCGAATGATTGACCAAACGATGTGTATGACTGGATTTAATGTTACCAATCACCCTCAGTTCACAGAAGATCCGCTCTGATTTATATTAATAATAATTATGATGATGGTGTGGAGAAGAGGAGAGCGAATGAATGAATATATGTATATGCACATGTTACATGTATCGATCGTCTCTGTTTCCAATACTTTTTCGAAAAGAAGCCGTTGCTGCTGCTTTTAGCCCCGTTTCTTCAAAACCACACACAGGTAGCAGCAGTAGGCCCATCATTCCCAAAACCTCATCATTTCAATTCCAACTTCGGTCCATATGGGTGGATCCAAGCAAAGCAAGAGACTCCTACAAGCAGCCCAGAAGGTGAAAACCAAACGAATTTCTTGCATTCATATGCCTAATGCTGTGTTTGTTTTTCTGTATCCTTTCGGTCCCCTGTTTCAAAAGCTTCGGCTGAATCTGTACGCAGATCTCTGAGAGGGAGGAAATAATAGAGAAGAAGATTAAAGCCATTGAGGTTCACCTCTTGGGCTACGGAGATCAGATCAGGAAATCCCCTAGTGATGCTTTGAAAGCTCATGCCCTCCTCCTCCTCAAGCAGAAAAGAAGGTATTATATGCATACATATGATCGCACGTACATATAAAATGTATTTACCTGTAGATGTAGATGCACATGTATGTATTCATGACTGTATGTATAACTCCATATGCGTTGGAATCTATGTATTTGTAGATTTAAAGGCCTCTGTGTGTTTATCTATGTATGTATACCTGTACGTATGTGTTTGTATATACGTCTCTATGTGTGTTTATATGTATGGATGTTCATTTATGTACTCTATGTGTGTTTGCATCTCTCTCTCTCTCTCAGTCTATGTATATCTCTTATGAATGCGTGTTTGTATATTTGTATGTATGCATAGCACATATTTGTAGGCCAGGAAACAAGGTAATAGATGTTTGTGTTAGGTACGAGGTTCAGAAGAGCTTGCTATGCAAACAGAGATCAAAGATCGAGCACATTGTGGCTGCATCAGAGAGATTGAAGAAAGAGCAGAAATCTGTAAGGATGAGAAGACATATCTCTTGAAAGTTTTGTTTAGCAAATAATGGATCACATGTTGATTTTGTAAGCCCTTTGGTTTTCTTTCTTTTCCCAGATATTTGAAAGAATCGGGTGCTTGATGCCATGGAACATGTGTAGGAGTACTAGTACTGATGCTACGTAAGCAACGTGGGCACTTACAGGGTTTTATAAAAATTTACAAATGATGAAATGATAGCTACGAAAATTCAAGCCACATTCGTTCCTGATTGATGTTCAACAGCACTTGAGAATAATCTAGAAGAATAATGTCTTTGATTCGGCTCCAACCCTGAAAGATGAGCTTTCAAAATTTTGACCTGCATTCAATGAGCAATTCCTCCAAAGAATGTCAAACAAAACGTTGAGCGAACTTTGGTTGTTGCTTTGGCATAACTTATTGTGCGCTACTACTAATAATAGTAAAACTTTAGAAGCCCCTAGCATTACTCTTGCGTTTGCACCACCAACTGTATAACCTACTAACATCACACTACAGTTAACATTTTGCCCCTCTTTTGTAAGTACTGTAAATATGAGTATTTTATCTCCATGTCCACTTGCGCTCACACATAGAATATTTTTTTAAGCAAATGGTTGCAAGGAACACGACATCACATGGGAGGCCACTAGAGGTATGCTGGCAGCTATGAGGATCTCATAACAAACAATGCTAAAATATTGGGCAGATGACAGCCTATGCCAAAAATGAGGCTTGTTGAGAGATGTATAGTATGATAGTTCATTCTCAATTCAGAGGCATGCAGCCAATTGCCTATAAATCAATGGAGACTCCAGAAATACCTTTGAAGTGGCAATCTGCAGGTGTCTTCTATATACAATGCTTTCATTGTAGGTGAGCCTACATATCAATGTAAATTTAAGTACATGCATCCGTGCATATACACATTTTGTTCACAATTTCTCTTGAAACATGGCTTGCTATTATAATTGCACTCAAATAGAATATACTACATTCCAACACCACCTCTACTATTTTATTACATTAATTTCCATTTATGTGGATTTGATAAAGTTCAAAAAACTAATAACTTGATAATGTAGAGACATAGCTTGATCCATACTCCAATAGAGAGTTCCAGAGTGTTGTCCAATTAGTAGGTATTGTCATGAGTCATATAATGTCTTTTTGACAAAGTTGTACTTGACAAAGTAAACAGGCTCACAACCTCACATATCACACACTCTGAAATGGACACATTCCTTTCATGGAAAATGAACACGTTTATGGGCATAGTGCTTTGAAGGTTGATGGTATAATGTGCAAGGATTCCCTTAGGGTACTGGTAAGAATATGCTACTGATCTGTTTTCTTTGATGATGTTGACTACATACATAGGGGTTTTTTCACGATGTTGTCATTAGGAGCATTAGTTAGTGTTATTCTGGAGATTACAAAACTTGAGCTATCTGGAGAAGTTTTATTGTTCTTAAATGAGAGGCTGGACCATAATTCAATAGCTCTTGTGCATTCGGATATCTGCTACAAATATACTCAACCCCATTGACATATAATAAAAACACATGAAATGGCATGGGTTATATAACAAAAAATCTGTAAGAGCAACACAAGAAATAGTTAGTGCAGGCTAGGAAATTCCCAACTATGAATATGAAGAATCATGATAACTTTATATGGAGAATGTCTGAACTTACCCATCAACAATAATTATATTGTCTTGCCTAGATCCATGCATACAATTGAGGTGTGATTAACGCCTTTTTGTCTTGGTAGTTCACCTTATATTTGTCAATCTTAATGATAAGGCACCATTATGGTGATGAGTTTTTCCTTTTGATTTGCTCAAAGAGTCATGGCCCATAAATACTTTCCAAAAACGGAGAGTCTCATCTGCAGCAGCTGATACAACCATAGTGCCTTCTGGACTCTGGAGGAAACAACAGCAATGAATCTTGTTCATATGACTCCAAAATATTTACATATGAAATACAATACTCATGAGTCATGACTGAATCAGCAGCATCTCTAAAGTTGTGTAAGAGAAGAACAAAACATTGGTAAGACTTTTCCAAGAAAGAGAGGAACAGATATTTGGTATCACACTTGAGCTTGTCAACCAAAAAGAAAAGGAATAAAAACAATAAACTTTTTACACCAGAAAGAGAAGGAAAGCCATTCAGAGTGGGAAGGAAGAAACTGAGGTTGCAGAGAAATAAATAATTCACTTTTCAAAGCATATAAGTCATCCAGAACAGATAGTTAAATTGTATAACAAAAGATCCAGGGAATATTATATTATAAAAATTCCATCAAGATAGAAATCATTACAGAAAATGCTACTGTCTATCAAGGAAATTATTATAATAATAAGGAAACTAGAAATTGCTATTTTTCACTAAAACAATAACCTGGGCTAAATGTAGGACTCTTGCAGTGTGACCTGTGAGCTCTGCAATTTTGAGCATAGAAGGATATCTCCAGAGGGAGAGCTGGTTTTTGCTATAGCCATGGCTGCTAAGGATCTCCATATCATGCTGGTTCCACAATAGTGCACAAACCTACAATAAATAACACATGAATGCTCAATAGCAATTTCTACGTAAATCATAAATCATAAAGCACAGAATTTGAAAGTAAAAATTGCGTTACATATAACCAATTGTGATGTAAACAAGTTGTTGTTCCTGTGTATCAGGCTTATATGTAAACAAGTTTTGTCCGTAGCTGTGATAGTGTATGAAAGCTATCCAAACAAGGTCTATGTAAAAGAAGTTGTTAGCAATGATTATATATAAAGGCGTACATCTGAGCCTATGTGAACATGTTGCTACCTGTGATTGAGTATCAAGGCTATGTAAGCATGTGCCTTTCTGTGTATTCCATAGCTTAATGCATCGATCTGCACTCCCACCTCCAGAGGCTAGTACATTAGCTTGAAATGGGCACCATGCCAGAGCTTTCACTGCTGCTTGGTGATCACGTAGCCTGTAAAGATGCTCTGATGTCGATGCCACGTCCCAAACATGAAGAAGATTATCATTTCCTCCACTTGCTAATTGCTGGCCTGATACAGACCATTTCAATCCACAAACTTCTTGGCTGTGACCCCTCATAATGAACATGATATGGTCCCGAGCACGCACTAAAACAACAGATGAGACAATCCGACATCTCTCTCTCTCTCTCTCTCTCTCTCTCTCTCTCTCTCTCTCTCTCTCTCTCTCTCTTATTTTTTTGTGAAAACATACAATTATGTTAATTGTAACCACTTCATTGATACCTCTCCCACTTACTACTATTTTCTATTATTTGCTTCAGCCCTTTATGCACTTCATCTCCCTCTACCTTCTTATTCAAATTTACTGTAACATGTATCATCCTAAGGTTACCATTTCCGTGTTTTTAATATCACAACACATTTCCATTTATTTATTTATCTCCACCACATACACTGGAGCATGCAAGATATATACATTTTAATGTCCATCCTATCAGCTTCTGTGAAAAATACAATTTCACTGCCAATATGGTGGTTGCAAACAATATAGGTACGCACCATCATGATTGATAATCTTGCTGTCCCGACCTCCTGATGACAAGGTCGGTCCATTCCATGCAAGGCTTCCAACTCTGAGAGAGTGCCCTCCCATCGATCGAATCTGGACATCATTCAGAGCATAAATAATTGACCAAGCCGAAGACGTCAAAGCCATATGTGATCCATGACACATTAAAGGCCGAATTACATTTGATCCATGAAATATCAAAGATTCAATTATATGAAGCATAATTAAATATGTATATTTACACGTTCCAGCTTTTCTTAAACCTAATCACATGTAATCCATGACACTAATGCCCTGAAACTAATCAAATGCAATCAATGAAACATCATCATCAAAAGGAAATACCTTGTGTCCTTTACCAGTATCCCATATCTGTACATCAGCTGAGTTTATTCCTATGGCGATGTGCTTTCCATCTGCAGCCCAAGCAATACTTGTGACGCAGTCACCATGCTCCTCTGTCTGCATTAGCTCACTGATAGCACCTGATTCTGCATCCCATAGATACACAGATGCCCCTAACGCCACTGCTAGAACATTCCTAGAACTCCAATCCAGTAAATTTAAGTAATAATCATCCACCAGTTCAGGCGCATCAAGGATCCTTTCTGGTGACTGCATTTGTTTATAGAATTATTCGAAGCAGTTAGGAACACTAATTTAATAAGAAATAGTATTAACACCTAAATGGCTAATTAGTTCGTGCAGTCATACAACTTAATATGAAACAACTGCAGTAAAGACCTGAGGAATTTTTCTATATATCTTCCGTCCAGGATAGTTTCTGGAGGTAGATTGCAATAAAAATTCTCTGAGATTTTTGCTGGCATTAGAAACTGAGATTTTCTTTCTCTTAAAAGCGAGAATCTTCTTCTGATCTCCGGACACATTTCCATCATGAAGAAGACTTGCTGCAAGTTTATTCCTGTACTCCTCCTTCAACACATCCAATTTCAGGGAATACTTGTTTAGAGAAATTCGTTTTCAGATGAGCGTAAATAAAACGCTAAAAAGGCTTTAAACATGAGCATTTCTGACCTTGGCAACGGAAGTAAGATTTACAGATGACGGAGGATTTTCATCATGAGTTTCACGGAAGAGATTGAAATGAGCAATGTCCAAATCCATTGCCCCACGACTTGGAATAAATCTATCACCCTGAGATGGAACAGAGATTGGATTCTGTGTTCGAATATCCATATACTTTACGGCTATAATAGCACAGACAGGAAAACTTACGTCGTATGATCCATGATTGAATTCGTTCTTATGGAATGAAGCAAATATATCAGATGAAAGGACAGGCAATATCGGCTTTCTGCTCGGTCTAAACCCATGCTTCCTGTGTTGTGGTGGTAGTGTGGCTAACATATGTCCTGTAAGGAATTAACTAGCAGCGTTTGGAGAGAAAAATGATGAAAATGGAATTCTATACGAGGAGAGCTCAAAGGAATCAAGAAGGATAGGAGGAAAAAGTAGTTCAAACAAATACTGCGATGCAAGAGAAACAGGAAATAAACACACGATGAGAATATAAAACGTCTTTGGAAAATATTACCTGCGCAAAGATAGATCGGGTAATCGTAGAAAATCAAGAAAGGTTTAAGGTACTGAAGAAGAGGTCAAGAAGGGACTGAAATAATCAAAATCACTCAGATTCTTGCAGGAAAATTCTACAATAAAGAAATTTCAAGTAGAATTTGCTTCACTTACTTATTCTTGGATTTGCAGAAGAACGTAACCTTGTAGATTTATCTCCGTGTGTATTCACAGAAATGTTGTCACTGAATGTACGTTTAATTGAAAATACATATAGTTGATTGTCATTCTGTAAATTTGAGGCGACAGTTTCTTCTTCGAACCTGCAAAAGAGAGCTGAGGCCGATGTGGTCACAGAATCTCGAAGGTTATAAGCACAAATTAGATCGTAATTAGGCCGAGTTCGTGACAACAATCCTCTCTGTAAAGGTGAGACTGCAAAGGATTGCTGCTGGTTGGCGATGTGATCCGTCAGAGACAGACAGACAGACAGATGCTTAGCAATGCACAGAAACGTACGTCAGAATTGGCGATGGCGATGGCGATGGCGATGGCGAGAAAGAAAGTAATAATATAAACGGCAATTTGAAAGGAATAAAAAAAGCTGGATGATGAATATGATTTTCATACGAGTAAAATACGTAGGGGTAGTTTGGTAAATCAGAAAACTTCGTAGGGGTATTGTGGGAAATCAGCAAAATCCGTAGGGGTATTTGGGAAATCAGTAAAATCGGTAGGGGCATTTCAAGGATTTTCCATGTCTCCCTCTCACTTAGTGGAGTGAGGGGGGCTATCTCTATCTAAGGCCTCCGAACTCAAAGCTCCGCAGTTCCTAATATTTGGTCTCCTTCTTCCCACATACATCTATGAGAAGCTTCTCAATGCTCTCCTTCCGTCATTTCAGTCGGAACACTATTTTTTTCCCGTGATGAATATCTCAACTTTTAGACTTGCATTTTTGGTTTGTAGAATCTCTAGCGAATGAATATGTAAAACCTTGGCTGCATTTATTTAAACATCGATTCAATCTCGTAACTCCGATTTTGTTATTCAAGTGCCACGTTGCATATGGTATCGTAAAACAATGTTAAACATGTATGTACACGTTCATGTATGAAAACAATCTTCACACGAGCGTTTGAAGTTTTAGCAAAAAACTTAAAGACTTATAGATTCACCATACCTAATTTATAATTTATATTTTCATTCTTCTCTTCTTTTGCAAGTAGTAAGCATAACACCAAGGATGGTCCTGTGCAATCACTCATATCGTGATGGAGTAAACTCGCTTTGTGTGTTTGCATTTGTCTTGTTTTCTTGCATGCATCCCGACCTCTTGTTTCTCTCTAGCTAGTTCTCACGTTTCATCCAAAAACCTACAAGAGAAATGTGAGAGCTAAGCAAAGTGCAATGTAAGGCTAGGACACTTGCAATAAACAAAGGAAAGCAAACACTTCCATGGGATTGGAGCCATCACTACATGAGAGATTGCACGTGCATGTTCTATGATAGGTCTTGCATTTGTTGAAGGGTCAATTTTCATTGGGGTTTGGAAGAAACACTTTTGCCTTTGCTGTTGTCGATCGTCGAGATCCCAATATAAATCAATCTTCCATGATCAAGGTCCTTGCAAAACAAAGCACATGTTTGTTTCGTTGTTGAGTGCGTGTTTGAGGACCTAAATTTAAAGTGGCAATAAAATAAGGATCTCATCGACATATGTACATGCAGCCAAGAACAATAATCATAATGCAAAAATTGAGGATAATGGTTGGATTAATAAAACATAATTAATGCACATTCATTATGCATATCTAATATCAAATATGTTGCCATCCAATTCGATCCTCCTATGGCTAGGAAAAATGGATAAATTTATAATCCTAGAACAATTATTGTCAATGTTCTATTATGCATTTGTCATTTCATAAAATGTCAATTGTAATTTACACGTGATTCTTAATGTTGTCAATAGTGCCAAAATCAACCACATCAATATAAAGGACCTTTTAAGCAAAGGAAGTAGCATTATATTATGCATGTGATGGCATGTGATCAAATCTCTTTCCATTTCAAAACTCAATCAATTCTCAAACATACATTTCAAATCAAGTTTTATATGAGAAGTGTCTTTGCATGTTGCAAGTTGGCATACTAGTTTGTTTTGGATCATAACTAGCAACACGTTTCAAGTTCATATTGATCAAGACACGGCTCAAGGTCAATAAGACAATCGGGAAGTGAGAAAGATGGATTGGCTACAGGTGTAATCCCTAAGTAAATTGCATTGAGGTAATGATTGGAAGATTAACTATTGTATGTAGATGGACGTTGTTCAATTTTTGTAGCTAATAAGGATCCAAAACTGATTAAGAGGGAAAATTTTTGAGCAAAGGGCATGTAACTGTATTTTTATAAAACATTCTGGGGTACTTTTGATTATGTTCCAACTTAAACCAAATGTTTTCTCAATGTTACAAGTACTTCTTGTGCATGGTTGTATGTAACAATCGGCAATGGTTCGGTTTGAACCGAACCGAACCGCAAAACCGTGGTTTAACGGTTCGGTTCGGTTTCAACAATCAAAAACCGTGGTTTAACGGTTTTTAATTTTTAATTTTTTTAATTTTTAAAAAAAATATAAAAATTAAAAATTGTTTTTAAACAATCTTTTCATTTTTACACCTTATTCTCACATTTTAGGAACATCTTAAAAAAATTAAAAATTCTAAATAATGAAATATTATAAATTTAAAAAAATTAAAAATTAAAAATTACATTTTTGACCTATTTAACGGTTTGAAAAATGTTTAACGGTTCGGTTCGGTTCGGTTTGGACCCTTCCGAACCAAACCATTGCCGATTGTTAGTTGCATGGGATGTCAAGGGGGAAAATACGTTAATGAATGTTATAACATTATGTGAAATCTTGGATTGATCATACCTACTTGACCTAGAATCAAACATTGGAATGATTTATATGAGTGTTTCGATAAACATGTTTCTAATGTCTCGGTTGTGAAGATGGCTACCAAATTCAAGCAATGACAAGTGAATTATACATTGTTATGTGCTTAGACTATGTTGTTCTTGACCAATCAAGAACTCATTGATATCCAATATTGTTTGTTAAGTGAGACACATGAATATCATTACATGGAAAATGTTTATATTTGTAAGAAGTTCAAGTAAAGATGCACATTCATGTGGCATAAAACATAACTTGGTTGGAACTTGAACAAGAAAAGAGGTGCAATTTCAACTTGTGGCATTTTATCCCCTTGATTCTCACATGACGATGTCTTCCTAGAGTGGGTTAGAAAGGGCCTTCGTAAAGAAAGAGGAATTGCTTCTTGAATAATGTATGCAGAAGTTTATGTTGAAGCAATTATCATTTTCTAGTCTCAAACAGCATTAGCAAAAGTTGAAAGTCGCTAGAAAATATTATATGTTTGGAAGGGTGTTCTGCCAGAGGTTCTTCACGTTCATATTTTAAACTTCTACCACTATGAATGACCAAGTAGTGTTAATGAGTTAAGCATGCACAAGTATGAATAAATGAAGGTTTTGGAGCATCTTATCCTGAGCCTACTTGATGACTCTTGCATTCACTCAGAAATGAAATTTGCTCAATTCTTTGGCATTACTTTATATTTGAATCAAGTGGAATAGTATAAACAAGAACATTTTGGTCCAATAAACAATTTGTGCCCCTTAATGTCTGTGTATGCCTTTTTTTACAGTAATATAGATGCATTATCCAATTCTCATGGCATCCATTCATTTTTTTAAAAATCCTCAAAGAGAGGACTGTATCAATTATAGCTCCTTGAAACTTCCTGATGCAATGCAGTGATCTCCGTTATCTATCAAAACTTTTCAATGAGTAGCCTCAAGAAAATAATCATGTTGTGAAGATAGTATACAAGTGAGTGTGTAGATCCAATCTGGATTTTGTTATTCTTAATTTACCTTTGTTCCAAATCTTGCATCTCCTGGACAACAAATATGGCCAGAAGCCGCATATATGTTTGCCATGCACGCATATGCAGATGTGCATTTCTCATCTATCCCCACTGACTTCTCAAAGGCCCACCTCCCAATCTCCACATTCTCCCATTTTTGGCAAGCACTTAGAAGAGCTAACCACATCGGAAGGTGATTGGAAGATATCATCGCTTTCTCAATCAAAACCAAAGCTTCGCCGAAGTTCCCAGTGCGGCCAAAGAGATCAACCATGCATGTATAATGTTCTACATCTGGAGTGAGAAAGTAGACTTTTTCCATGTCATTCAACATCCTCTTCCCTTCCTTGACTAAGCCATCATGGCATGACACATTCAATAGATTAAGGAAAGTCACCGAATCTGGCATAGCTGTGCCTTGTTCTGTTATCATTTTGTTGAACACGTCAAAAACCTTTTGGGCATCACCAAGCTGGGCATATCCCGACATAAGTGCATTCCATGACACAACACTTTGTAAAGGAATCAGATCAAATACCTCATGTGCTCTCCCAAGTGCACCACATTTCGCATACATATCGACCAATGCAGTGCAAAGCACTACATCTTTCTCAGACAGCCCCCTCTCTAAGACTTGGCCATGCACCTCCTTTCCTGTCTCATATGATCCCAAAGTAGCACAAGCCTTCAGAATGCAAAGAAAGGTTACGATATTGGGAAAGTGACCCTCATCTTGCATATTTCGGAAGCAATTCAAGGCTTGATGTGCAAGCCCATGCTGAACATACCCTGATATCAATACATTCCATGATACAACATTCCTCTTTGGAATTCCCTCCTCAAACAACTCTTGTGCCTTATCCAACTTTCCACACTTTGCATACATATCCATCAAGGCCGTGCTGATGAAGACATTTGTACCAATTAACCCTTGCTTTCCGACCTCATAATGTATCATTTCTCCAAACTCGAGAGCTCCGATGCTACTACAAGCTTTCAAAATACAGACATACGTGATTGCATCTGGGCATATGCCATCGACATCTCTCATATGCATATAACATTTCAAAGCTTCATTGCCACAGCCATGTCTGGCATATCCTGAAACCAATGCAGTCCAACATACAACATTTCGGATCGGAATCTCATTGAAAAACACTTCTCGTGCCTTCATCATCATACCACATTTAGCATACATGTCCACTAACGCTGTGCCGAGCACAACGCCCTTATCTAGAAATAGCAACCCAGTCTTGCTAATTTCGGCATGTATTTCTTCGCCGGTTGAAAGGGACCCAATGGCACTGCAAGCTTTCAAAACGCAAGTAAAAGTGACTGCATTTGGAGAAATACCCTCATTCTGCATTTGCTTAAAGAAACGTAAGGCTTCATCATGAAACCCACTTTGGGCATATCCGGAGATCAATGCTGTCCAACTGATGACATTCCGCTCTGGAAGCTCATCAAACAAGTCCTGTGCTTCTCTCAAACCGCCACATTTGGCATACATACTAATCAATGCATTATTCATGCATATGTCTTTAGGAAACCATGGCTTGTGAAGATGAAGATGATGACAAAGGTCAGCATGGAATCTTCTAGCTTCCTCCACATCCTTTAGACTCCCACATGTCTTGATGAGGTGCAGCAGGTCACTTCGACCTTGAATTTCTCTTGGATTTGGGGCTATGGCAGATTGAGCCAAGGTATTCATTCATGGAAGAAGCATGAGATGTTCCAAGTCTGGATAATCCTGGATCGAAGCCTCCCAGGTGTCCCTCTCGTTTTTCTTTATCGCCGAAATGCCCCTATGTTCTCCAAATTTCCCCTGATTGTGGTTGACCACTCATCTTATCGAAAACCTGCCCCCACCCCCCTTTACCCTTCTTCGTATATTCTATTTTGAGGGGTATTTTTGGTAATTTTGTAAATTTATTGACCTATCATTGTAAGAATGCAAGAAAAAGAGCTAGGCCATGGGGTGTATATGTGTTATCTCAATGAATTAAATGTGTGAGTTGACACAACACCATGCGAGCAACATATTCATATTCATTGTTGATTGTGTGACGACGATTTTGTTTGTTGGTTGAAATGACATGGGGTGAATGTTGGACCACTTTGCTAAATGTCGCATATCTCACCTTAGCTTTATCTAAATTCAAAACAATTTGATTCAATGAATCCTTCGTGTTTTTGCAATTTGGATTTGAAATACCCATGATTCTTGTTGTTTAGTCATTCAAGCGTGTCATTGCAATTGCTTTCAACATCCATGTATAGATCGAGAGACATAATCAAATGTAGAATGCCAATATGCCCTACTAAAAGTTGTCTTTATTTCTCCAAACACCCCATTGTTTTTGTTGTCTCCCCTAGAAAGCCTTGGTCAACTCATGAAAGAAAGATGGGGGAGGGGGGAGAATCGATCATATACTTCCTTAGATAACACATGGAACTCAAATTTTACCACACAATTGCTCAAACATGTTACATAGTTTATTCTTGTATACGTTGATCAAGGATCTCTAACAAAAACTCAAGGGCATACCAAGATAAAATCATTCATATCATGTTTTCCAAATGATGAAATCCTTAGGCTGGATGGACTAACGGCTGAATCTCTTTAACATGTATGTAGTCAACTTGAAGAGGTCACTCACATTATTGTTTGAACTTTGGGTCTTCTGCCTTCCTTGTGGAAGATTTTGTTGGTAAAGTTAGTGCGTAACATTTGGTTTTGATGGTTTTTCTCCGTAGGGGAATGATTAAGTTCAAAAAAAATGAGATAACAACATCTTGGTGAGATGCATTGAATAGGGATATATAAATGAAATGTCCAAGGTCAATAGTTGTAAAAGCAATTGTTGCTTCTTGGCAAAGTGTTTTAAAATTTGTGTAATGGTATCATTGCAAGTGGAGCTACTTTGGGCTTTGAGAACATTGTGATGGGAGGATGAGCATTCCAAGGTCAATTTTCTCATATGGCAATGCTTGGGTTGGTTGATCAATTGTGGGCTTCTTGGCAAAATGTTTTAGAATGTGTAGTGGTATCCCGCACTAGGGAGGGAGATTGCAAATGGAGGTACTTTGAACTTCGAGAACAGTGCGGTGAGATGGTAAGCATTCCAAGTTCCATTTTCTCGGATTGCAATGACGGCTACCCAATTCAGAATTATGGCTTTTAGAAAAGCTAGGATGAGATTTAGTATTCCTAGAAGTGATGGACATTTTTGGTCTAAGATAGAGGGTTTGTCAATTTTATAATGCTTAGTTGCAAATTTCCTCAAAGTTTTCACCTAAAGGTTGAGACTAATTGAAACTTTGCAGGAAATATCAAAGTAAAAAGCAAATAATGTTTTTCATAAGCTAATTTGCATGCATGAGTGAATGGTAAAGAGTGTTGTAATAGAATCGAGAATTATGAATCCCTTGGCAATGTGTGATAGAGATGGGATGTCATTCATGCTCCACTTAGAGTTAAGGTGTATATTTGGAGAGTCGTGATTGGGGGTTTCCTTAATATCAGGATATTGCTAATGGAATTTACTTCTTTTGCATAACGGCTACGATCCATGTGTATGATGCTCCAAGTCAAGGTGATTGACATGAAAACAATGAGCTTCTTGATGTCAATTTGCAAAATACATGGTTACAAATGTTTTTGAGACATTGTTGTCTCTCATTTATTGTTGGGAAAATCAAATTGTCGTATAGATCGTGGTGGAATTAGTGTTTGAAAAGAGAGGGATATCAAAACTCATCAATTCAAGTGAATTGGGACAACGTCAATGAAAAAATGCATTCATGTTCTATGTATTGAAGTTCCATTCTATTTTGGGCACCATATAACCTCGAGAAGACAAATAGAATATGTAAATCTAGTGCTTTTATTTACTAAAGGTTAAAAATGTAAGTATTGTTGTTTATGATATTTGGTTCATTTTCATGTTCTAATAAATAGTTTGAAGGACAAAACATTTCGATAACACTTAAATTGGACCACCCTTTCATATTGTAGTATGTGGCAATTGGTAGAGAAAATGCCCTTAGCAATTTAACACCCTTGGTGCCAAAATGGATATTTGTATTCCTTTCGAATGATAAAAGTGAATCAAAGAACAAAAGAGTAGTGCAAGTCTTTGTCATTGTGACATTGATGCTTGGTTGATTTAGTGGGCTAATAATTTAGAATAGAACAATGTGATGCATAGTAATCCCTCTATTATAAGGAAAAGTGTGGTTCTTGTTGAGAGATTACCTTTTTCCTTTCCACTTTCCAAAATAAATGGAGAGATTCTAAATGATTTATTAAAGTTCAAAGGTATCAATGGAGAATGAATATTGGCAGCATTATTCGTGTTAATCATTACAATTTCTTCACTCTCGATGGGACGATGATTTGATTATAGGTGTCGTATGTATCTATTAAATTGATGAAAAATGAAAGAGAGGTTTTACTAGGATATCTTTCCACCATTTTATTGACTTATAGTCATGGTTCACCAATAGTAATTGAGACTCCCTTCTTGTCGAACAAGGGGTATTGATGATCTTTCAATAGGGCGCATGTTGTATCTAATAATTTACATTCTTAGTGCTAAAAAGCAATGGCAAATTTCTTCTTCTTTATCTATGAGTTTGGAAGTAGAAGAACTATGCACATTGTCTTATAAGGTCATTGATGCCAACCATTTCTCTTTGCTTAAAACACGACTTCATTTAATGAGAAATGTACAACAAGATGAATTCCATATATGTACATACTTAAAAGAAGATTTAAGTGTTTTCTGCCCATGTCTAAATTGAACACTAGAAGCAAACACATAACGTTTGCAAATTTTCAAATATAGTGGGAAAACTACATAATTTCTTTTTCCTTTTTACTTTAAATGGAAAAAGAATATGCTGGCAAATTATTGTATTGATCCGTTTGCCAAATAATCATTGCACTTATGGCTCATTAGTGTAAGGTTGCAAATAGACTTTACACCATAAATTATAATAACTCGAGCCATTATTGGATCCATGTGTTCTTTGTGCTTGAACAATAACATTTATGAAGCTTTTTGCATCAAACATCATGAGTTTGACACTCTGCCCACAATCCTAATATTTTAGATATTTCACAACTGATTGACAAAGTGCAAAAACAATTTCGTGCGCATATATTGCCAAACCCACACATATGGTGAAATCCACACACATAACAAACAAAGGCCAAGAAGATCCTTGTTAAGCATATCAAACAATCAATAAATAGTACAACATGTTGAACACTACGTTTCTCAAATACTTCCATTTCATATGCATGTAAACTAATCTCATGTCAACCATGATCCATTTTCACTAATTTGGGAATACAATTTTATTTTTTCTCTAAAGCATGATCTTCAAATGTACAAGGTACTACTCCAATGAACTTTTGTTAATGAAATTTGAAAACCATGGTAAAGGTTTAAAAGCAAGTGGTGGTGGCTATGACTTCCTAATTGGGTATCTTTATTACTTTATGTACTAGCAACAAGTTTTGGGGTATTAGGCCTTACACCAACGTTATTTGCATTCATAATCAAATGTAAAAATGTAGATTTATCCAGTATGCTCTCAATCTTGTGGCTTCATATGACATTGTTTTGTTTTTATTCTCTAGCTTGAATGTAAGAAGAGTTCCACTTCATTCATCTTTACGATAATACATACTACCAAACTAAGTCATTGGCATTTTCACTTGATCCAATGTTTGTTTACAACCACCATACTATAGTTAATGCAATAAAGGCCATCTTGCTCCCCATAAATTAGGAAGGCTTACATTGGAACGAGTCTACGAGGTGTGCATGAGAAAACATGACTCATCATATGAATGGTGGGGTAGATGAAGAAGGCCATATAACCAATTATAGTGTAAGGCCTTGAAAATCTAACTCATTTGAATGTGGTCTTAAAGTGTAGTTCATAATGGAAAAGCCATGTTCGGTTTCCAATCTTATATAATGGATGTGGGAGGTAGTCATGAATTGCGTTATATTGTGAGATCATTGGATGTTTATCCTTATTTAATGGTGAATAGTTAGTGACACACGGCACCAACATCAGTTGGATTCTTCATCTAGTGACTTGATTGGAGAGCATTGTTGGGTAATAATTCGCAAACAACTAGTTCCAATTGGAGGAAGCGTGACTATATATGGTTAAAGCACATCAAATGCCCTTATAAACCACCCTCATCAATGCTTAAAAATAGCAACAATATAATATGATATACCTAAGCTTTTGTTATAGAAATCATTTATAATGTTTATGATCGGATGTAACTGTAACTCGTATGTTGTGAAGAGTGGTGCCAAACAAAGCGGAACAAACTTAAACATTCATATGGATGTCGATTTTGGTCTCATTGACACAATCCGATTTGATAAGACATTATTTAATAAACTGCATAAAAAGATCGAAAGGGCTTGCCTTATAATTGGTCAATAAAAGTAAATAATGATGTCAAGGTTTCTTGCAATCAATGATTAAATAAGGAGTGGAAAATAAAACATAAATCATAAAATGATGATGGAAGAGAACTAGAAAAAATACTTGACAAATTATCAACTGATACATGTTTTGAAAATTACAAATTGTACATTGTTTTAGGAGTCTGACATAAACCTTCACTAGTTGAAAGTTCCAATTTTATCACCTCTCAAGAATAAAAAAAATCTCTCAAATGTTAACTGTATAACATGTCGGGTAACATACCTTCCACTCTAATCTAAGAAGGTTTTCTTTGCATAGAAGCATTTGAGGGATAATTTAGCTATAAAAAAGGGATATGCGAGACACCCAATAGCACCATTGTCCTTTGGGTGGGGTTGCAATTGCAATCAAGTTGTAAAACTAAACCATAAATTTGTGAAATTAGACATGATCACTTGGAGGTTTGACTTATAATAATGTAGAATTAACATAGACATATTTCAAAAATGTTGACAATGAATGACGTAATATGATTCTTTTAGAGTACATAGTATATGGTTGAGGTCGAGAAAAATGCTCATGGGCAATGTTGGCTTGTTCCTTTGAATAGTTATGCATAAATTAACTATATGCTCTAGCTATCTACAACACTTTTCTTTGATTCTTGTTTTTGCTCGATTAGTTGCTGAGAAAGGCTTGTGTCTACTAAACTCTTGGCTTTGCTAAGAATGGCTTGTGTTGAAACTTGAAACTATGATGTAGGATCATGATGGATGTTAGTATGAGCATAAAAGATGACAATGTGTTTTTTGGATGAATGCATGATGTAATGGATGACCCAATCATTGACACGAGGAGATAAATTTGATGTTCTTGAGTGAGAAGTCATAGTGGATTTTCATGTATCTTAGTTTGAGCTAATTGTTTTTTTTTTCTAAAGAAAGATGCACCTTAGTATATTACTTTGAGAACCATACATAGAGAAAACAAAAGGAAGCATTTCATCACACTTCTATTCTAATACAAAGGCTAGTATAAGCATCTAATCAAACATATGATGTCATATATGAAACTAGTGGAGCAATAACTACGAGCTATGCAATAGAAAATAAGGTATGGTATAATTCCACCTCAGACTAGAAGTCTCAACAAGTTTGAGCTAATTGTTACGAGCATAACCATAGATTTTCAACGGAAAAGGTTCAGCCAAGCGACTGTGAAGTGCATCAGCGACATAGATGGTCAACCATTTGGTGAGAGGGTAAAAAATAGCGAGGTGGACGGTCTTTACGACCACGAAAAGGAGAAGAGCTTTAGATAGAGATGGGTTTGGTAAGTACGAATGCGTAGATGTTTGGTTGTGACTCTGCAACCATGAGGCATGTGTGGTGTCCCATGAGACCATGATTGAAGTCTAAAGACCCACAGTTTCTGAAGCCATATGGGCCCGCTGCACAACCAACCCCCTAGCCAAGCCAAGCCAAGCCAAGCCAAAAGCAAATGGGATGGATGGAAGGGAAGAAGGACACAAAGAATAACGTTTTCTGAGTGCTCCCCAGATTCCATTCCATTAATTTAATTTCATAGATAAATATATAAATAAATATACAAACAAACAAACAAACAAACAAATAAATAAGTAAATGAAAAAAAGGGAGATAGATAAATAGATGAATGAATGAATGAATAAATAAATAAATAAATAAATAAATAAATAAATAAATAAATAAATAAATATGTAAATGAATGAATAAATAAATAAATAAATAAATAAATAAATAAATATGTAAATGAATGAATAAATAAATAAATAAATAAATAAATAAATAAATATGTAAATGAATGAATAAATAAATAAATAAATAAATAAATAAATAAATAAATAAATAAATAAATAAATAAATAAATAAATAAATAAATAAATAAATAAATAAATAAATAAATAAATAAATAAATAAATATGTAAATGAATGAATAAATAAATAAATATGTAAATGAATAAATAAATAAATAAATAAATAAATATGTAAATGAATAAATAAATAAATAAATAAATAAATAAATAAGGCGCGCTCTTTATATATACATATTTATACATTCTGTCTGCCTTTCTCTCTCTCTCTCTCTCTGGCTCTGTGCCTCTGCAGTAGCAGCAGAAAGAAGGAGAAGGAGAAGGAGAAGAGGAAGAGGAAGAGAGGAAGGAAGACGAGCATCAGAGTTTTTCTTCACTCTTCCTTTTCTCCTCTGCAGGAAAACGCCATCCATGGCTCCTCCTCCTTCTCCACCTGAGCCTCCTGTCGCCCGCACCAGGAAGCAGATCTCCATGGCCGGTACCTTCGCCAGTAGTGCTTTCAGTGCTTGTTTTGCCGAGGTAAGTAAACAAAAAACAGAAGAAACCAAGCCTTTCTTCTCTCCTTCAATTCCCTTTCATTCTTCTACCTGTGATCGCTGGACTATCCATTGTTCTTTCTTCTTCTCCTCCTACCATTTTTGATTTGTTCTTCGGTTCACCCTTCAGCCTGTCAAAAAATTTGGCATTTCTCCCATGGATTCCTCTCTGTTGGACATTCTGATAAGATTTTATTCAGCCATGCTTTTGCAAATCTCGATATACGCTGATATTGAGCTTGTTCATGCATATTATCACCAAATTCCCAAACTGTAATTTATACAATAATCATACTTCTGTATGAATCTCCTTTGGAGTTCTGTAGTTGCCTGAAATATGTTTCTTCAGTGTTTATAATGTAACATAATAGACTGTTCAAATAGATTGTTAAATCAACTTCAAGATAAACTTTTGTCATAAATATGTATATGTTCTGTCATATATACCTAAATTTACATGCATATGTATATGCATGCATGTATTCATGTATGTGTATTTACAGGAAACCTCACTTTTGAGGTTCCCACTAGTAATATAATGTTTTCTTCCTAATAAATGTCTATACACATATACAGACATGCACAATTCCTATTGACACCGCCAAGGTGAGGTTACAACTACAAGGGAAAGCTGTCGAAGGAGAGGGTGTTGCAGCGTTAAAATACAGAGGAATGTTTGGTACCATGTCTACCATTGCAAGAGAGGAAGGGTTGAAGTCTCTGTGGAATGGTTTGACACCTGGATTGCATCGCCAGTGTCTCTTTGGAGGTCTCCGGATTGGTCTCTATGAGCCAGTATGTATTTTTGTACCGTTTTTATGGTGTTTCTACTAAAGAAAATTTGTTTGTCAAACTTTTTCTAATGTCACTATCTTATATCGATCCGAATTTTGCTGATACTAGCTAAGTTCTATTCATGTTGAAACTGGCAAAGAGAATATACTTGATTTGTTCAAGGAGTTTGGGATGAGTGAAAGTCTTTTTATGTTGTTACTAGTAAAGAGAATTTCCTATCCTGTTTAAGGTCGTTCATTTACCTGTCTTGTATTTGGATTCGTGAAGTTCTATTAATGTTGCAGCTGTTAAAACGATTCACATTCTTTTGTTTATGACATATTTGTCAAGGTCTTATGTTTGTGAGTCCGGCTTAGTCATATGCTTTTCTGATTAGTAAAGTTCACTTTTTTGTGTAAGGTTGTGTAGCATATTGACATTTTCTGATTAGAATGTTTCCATTTATTTTATTTTCCAGGTGAAGAACTTGTATGTTGGCAAAGATTTTGTAGGAGATGTGCCATTGCATAAGAAAATATTGGCTGGTCTAACAACAGGTAACTTGCAAAATGTTTCAACATTTGTTATAGTGAAAGGCGTCTTCTGTCTGCTCACTTGTTAAATCTATAAGCTAGTCGAATACCGTATTGGGAGTGTTTGTTACAACTTCTGCCATAATGTCAGACCAACTATTTTACTTCCACTGTATTTACAACATATGTTTTCAGGTGCACTTGGTATTATGGTTGCAAGCCCCACAGATTTAGTGAAAGTCAGGCTTCAAGCTGAAGGAAAGCTCCCTCCGGGTGTTCCACGCAGATATAGTGGAGCAATGAATGCATATTCGACTATTGTCAGAAAGGTTCAATTCTTCCTCTATATTGTTATTGTATTATCTATTTCAAATTTCAATCATCCATCCCACTTTTATTTTGCTGTCATCTCTCTCAATCGTGTACAAACTTCTCTCTCTCTCTCTCTCTCTCTCTATGTGTGTGTGTGTGTGTTTCTCTATGTTTAATTCAGAAGTATTTTGCTGAATACTAAGAATAACTTGCCAGGGGTAGCTATATTTGTATGCCAGTTATGTATGTATGCATGTATGTCGTTATTTATGTGAGCATATGTATGCATGGGGTTATGTAGTCCTACTTATGCATGGACACAGCTGTGGTTATGTAGGCGTGCCATATGTATGCATGTGTACTTAATTCAGAATAGTTACCATTGTATAGCCACTTGATGCATTCAGATATTTGTCATGGATTTTTTGGAAACCCAGTGTTATTTTATTTTTTCAACTATGAATATCCTGCATCGTTGTTATCATAATTGTCTCGTAGAACGGCCTCTAGTAGATGTCAGTGTATCTTTCTTTCTTTCTCTCATTATCCGTTGGAGATGTGACAATGGGACTCCTAAGCTGTATTGTCAGCTGTCACATTGAATAAACACCATTAGTGGTGACGTTCTTGTTTTCTGCATGATATATGATTATCCAAGAGCCAATCAATTTAAATCCGTACAATATTATTTGTACTGTTTATTGCAGGAGGGTGTTGCAGCCTTATGGACAGGATTGGGACCAAATGTTGCCCGGAATGCTATAATTAATGCTGCAGAACTAGCAAGCTATGATCAAGTCAAACAGGTTAAGACTTTTGATCTCGAGACTTTTTGAAGTGCAATGTACTTTTATCACTTTGTGTTAACGTGGAGAAGCTCTGAAATACCCCTGTGCTTTTCTGCATTTCCCCAAATTCCCGTCGACTTTTTCTTATTTCCCAAAAGGGGATAAATTGACCATATAATTGATCAAATAACGCATGTAATTTCTTTAGAGGGGTTTACACTAAGGGCACATGAGGAAATGTAGAAAGACTCAGGGTATTTCAGTGTATCTCCCTCTAATTTTAACAAATTGAGGTAACTTCCTTGCCTTTTTGAAAGGGCATAATGTGCGTTTCAATGTAATGCCAGCATCTTGTCTTGAAGATAATTGCAGTTGATCCATTTTTTAACCTCGTCTCCATTTCTGCAGACCTTGCTAAAGATTCCAGGCTTTTCTGACAATATCCTTACACATTTACTTTCTGGATTAGGAGCTGGTTTTATTGCAGTTTGTGTTGGGTCTCCTGTTGATGTGGTATGCATTTTCTTTCCTAAATAGAGTGCACCTTGAAGGTTGATTCTTTGAGACAAATTAATTGGTTTGTAAATTTTGATTCATGTCTGTTTGGTTTCACTTAATAGGTAAAATCAAGAATGATGGGTAATTCACAAGCATATTCTGGGACTATTGATTGCTTTGTCAAGACTCTTCGCAATGATGTAAGTATTCTCATGGCTCTGTGTACCTTCAACTGTCTATCCTGGAAAGTGAGACTAAACTACTGTTAACAATATCAATAGTCAGCTTTTTTCTGGCTTCTATCTTTGCCATGCATGATGAGGTTTTGTTCATTTGGCATTTGAGAAATCCTAATGGTTGGCTTTTTTCTGGCTTCTATCTTTTCCATGCACGATGAGGTTTTGTTCATCTGGCATATGAGAAATCATAATGTACGGCTTTTTTCTGGCGTCTATCTTTGCCATGCACGATGAAGTTTTGGTCATTTGGCATATGAGAAATCCTAATGTACGGTTGTTATTTCTAGGTCTATTGTCTTCTTAACATTATGATGTGTTGGAATGCTGCTGTAACAAATTATCACCTTGGATTTGAATTGACGATTATAAGTTGCTATAACACTGTCTTTCTATGCAAACATGAGATATTTTGTTAATATATTACTGCCAAGTTCCAACAAATCTGGGTGGACAATTGTGACCTTTTTCTTCTCTGAAATGCTAGTGGGCATAACTTCCTTCATATGATTGTGGAACCTTTTCTAGATGAAAGTTTGTTACCTTTTGGTTGTATTTTTGTGCTTTCTGAAATTGTGGTGGGAATAAAAAATACAAAATCCATCTGCTTTGCACTTTGTCAAATATTTTCTGTTTTCTCATATTAAGTTATTGTTCCCCCCCTTTGACCTCCTGGTCTTTTGCATGCAGGGTCCAGCTGCTTTTTACAAAGGATTTGTTCCCAACTTTGGACGCCTTGGCTCTTGGAATGTCATCATGTTTTTGACATTGGAACAAGTAATGCATATTTGTTTCCAGATTTCCTCGAAAATGAAAATCCTGAACCAGAAATGTGATGATTTGTAGTTTTTAATTTAATAACACCATTTTATTCTTTCATGGTATTGCAGGTAAAGAAACTCTTCACCAAAGAGGTACCTTATTGACATAACGTAACCCACCCCTGTTCTGTAACCACCCAAATTTTGATATATTTTAGGTTCTCCATGAAAATCTGGGCTTCTCTTATCGAGATGGGTCACAATAATTCTTTACGCCCACATTGTACGCTGAATATTTGTTTCAATACACGAAAAGCAATTGAGCTCCTTTTTATTTATATTATTGGAAAACTGAAGGGCATTATAGCTCGCCCAATTTTTTGTTGCAAAGACTGAAAGGACACCACAAATAATTATATGATTGTTCTGATTCATCATTGATTTTTCTAGATATACATTAAAGAGTTGGAATTCTAGGTCAAACCACATCTACTGTGAACCTGTAGACTCCTAAATACTACTTTAAAGAGGAAGAGGAATATAGCAGAACTCTGAAGTCGTTACTGTCTACAAGATTTTCTTCTGTGGAGTAATATTTGCGATACTTGAGGGGTTGCCGGTAGGTTTTTAATCTGAAGGCATTGGTGAACGCTACAAAAAGCATGTTACCCCCAACATCGTAGCCTGCTAAATCATAACATTGTTTCCGTCTTGGAACATGATATCTAGTGTTGTAAAAACCCTAATGCTTGGCATTGCCCTTTACTTAAAAAAATATTTAAGGAAAGGATGATTCAAAATTGCTCTTTTCCTATATTTCCTCAGTCTTTGATTTTCTTGGGCATTGATGTCAACAGATCACAGAGCTTCAAAGCTTGCATGATGATTCCTTAGTCTATTCATTCGTCTCATAAGCACACACATGTATTTTCTTTATTTGTCTCTCCCCCCCCCCCCCTTAGTGAAGTTAGGATTTGGGGTCCAACATACATCCACACACAAGCTTAAATAATGCATACAATAGTACATTCATACACATGCATATTCGCACAATAATTGTATGCACTGTACATTCATGTGATTACGCTCTTCAACAATTGAAATCTTTCCCTTTTCTCAAGGGTTGACTAATCTCTTCCTAGTCTTTTCCTCGTGTTTTTCTTTCTCAAGCTCCTTGCAAGCATGATTGAATAATTTGAATGCAATCTCTCTCTCTCTCTCTCTCTCTCTCAAATGAATGTTGGTTTGATACCACTTGTTAATTTAATCACTCAAGATTGTACAAGGAGTGCAATGGACAAGATCAAATCAGAATCTTAGATCTGTACAACAAAGAACCAATGCATAACTCCAAAGATGGCAAATTCACTATTCACAATAATAGGTACAATTCAACATAGAAGATTTGTCACTCTAACTTGCACACTCTAGAATGGCTTGTGCTCATCTAAGCCTTCATATTCTTGTACATATGTCTTGGAGGGTCCACATGAGTGTGCAAAACAGTCCCTTGTAATGTATCCTACACATTGCAACATGTCTCACATTGAAGAAAATGTGACAAGCTAATTAGTCATATGGAACCAATGATGTAGATGGGATGTAGAAAAAGGGATGGGGCTCTTGTATATGTTTAAGTGAATGGCCAATTTTCCGTATTCAGACAAGAAGATGGTTGTCTAGTTTAGTGCAATATATATATATATATATATATATATATATATTAATGTGAGTGAGAGTGAGAGGAAGATGAGAAGGTCAACTTGCCATCACATTGAGGAGCAGAGTTTTGAGAATCTAAGGTGGAATAAATCTCCTTCATACTATTGAGTGGAATGTTGACGTTTTCTCCGTGTCGGGCATTTATTAAAGACACTCTACGTGCACATCGTGACGGATCACGCGGACGAGACCATGGGGATGGCGATGAATCACGTGGACGAGACCATGGGGGATGGCGGGAACGGGGAGGGGTAAAGCATGGGGTGGAGAGAGGGCCCACCCTAAACTATGTATAGTAGCGGTAGCCAAGAATGATGAATGATGATGAATGATGAGAAATGAAGTGTAGCCAAGAAAAGCACACAAAGATTGGGGGTTAAATAAGAAAGTCAAATGTTGGAAAGGGTCTAAGACACAAATATGTATACATAATGTTCGTTTTTCTTTTGGGTGTCCGTCCAAGTTCCAATCAATCGAGGGGTGAGTATGTATTTTATGTACATATATTATAGGTAGAGTTTGGTTGGTTAAAGGGATATGTCGTCGTCGTTGTCGTCGTCGTTGTCGTTGTCCACAAAGGCGGCAGTGGCATGTGAAGGAGAAGAAGAAGGATGCCGGAGATCGCTGTGGTCGACGCTGTGGTCGTGCGCCTCCACGCTGGCGCTCTACTGCGTCGCCAACTGGAACGACCCCCAGATCCTGGACAGCAGCGCCGCCGCCACCTCCTTCCGCCGCCGCTGCGCCCACTTCTTCCGCTACTCCGTGGCCATGCCGCTCCTCCAGATCGTCAAGAGGCTGGACAACCTCATCATGGTGTTGGCCGTACGGAAGTACTACCTCCAGCATCAGCCGCAGCCGCGCAGAGGTGGTCCCATGCCCATGCCCATGCCCATGATTCCCTTCCGGAGCTTGGCCATCATGACCGTGTGCCCCATCATCCTCCCCATCACACCTGCTACACAAGAGCTTTTCGAGCTGTACGCTCGCAGGCACCACTACTCATTGCTGACGGCGGAGGAATTGAAGACGCGATGCCCTCTGGAGCTCTCACCCAATGCCGCAGAAGAAGAAGATGCAGAAGAAGAAGCAGCGGACCCCCAATCACGAAGAATGGGCGCCAGCAGAAGAAGAAGCTCCCCGGGGCCTCCTCCCAAATACGTGTATCTGGATTGCAAGTACAGTTTCCACCCGTCCAAGGAGGATCTGGCGGATCGGGTGGTGCTGCTGCTCCTGGGGCTGGCCCCCCATCGCGACCATCTGGAGAAGGTGAAGGCGCGGAACCATTTCCAGACCGCGGTGAAGGTGGCGCAGGGGTTCGGCTTCCTGCTCGGCGTCGCGCAGCGGCTCACGCAACACCTCCCGGTGAGCGCGGCCGAGGCCGCCGCGTGCATCTTCGGCTTCATCATCGTCGTCGAGGTGCTGCTCGACTTCATTGTCAGCGCCCACTTCAAGTTCCCGCTCCAACTCCGCTTGTCGAATGTTCAGATCGACGATTTCATCCGATACGAACGGCCACGGATCTCCGAAGAGATCGATAAGCTAAGGTTTGAGGTCATGTTGGGCGTGGCATTGCTGACATTGGCTATTGGAGGGGGCGCCAGCACACTCTACATCCTCCACTACTGGCGTGTCTCCCGCGTCTCCGCAGTCTTCCCCATCTTCTTCTTCCTCCTCCTCATCAGCAATGCCATGACTCTCCACATCTGGCATCCCACGTCAACTGTCGGCCAAAATCAGTTGCAACCCGATTCCTCACCCCAGCTACGGCATAGGAAGGCGCTTCAATTCATCCTAGGCATGACTGACATCGGTCTTGTTATTGCGACCGTGGTATTCTCAATATTCGGCACTATCTTGGATTGGGAAGAGTTCCACGAGAGAGCCGTGGACATGTTCGCTTGGGTCTTTCCTCACGTCTCTCCCAATTGATTGATCTCCTCGTGAGATGAGATCCATCACCAATCCACACTAGCATCCATCAAAATAATGCATCCAAACTTTTCAAGTTTATCTAGGAGTATATACATATAATACTAGACTTCTCTAACAAAAAACCTAGTGTACTATATTGGAGCGAGATTTCTATATAGGAGTAGTTGCTTTGATTTATTCTGAATCATATTATTAGAATCTTCCTTAAACCTTATTATCCTTAATTCTAATGGTTTTTGGGCCATTTGATCAAATTTTTCTTTAATTTGCTCATTCTCCACATTCATTATTAAGATATGACAATCATTATCTCCTATTGAAGATGATACATCCGAGGAAGAAATTGTTGCTCGACTGATTCGTCAAGTCACTTGCAGCTTTTAGAAATTTTATGCCAAGTTTTTTGCTTCTGTCTCGCAATGTTTAGAACTACTCTTTTCAGTGTACATGACATCACAATGACATGACTCTTTGTTGTGCAATATGATCTCTCTCTCTCTCTCTCTATCTTTGATGTACGTTCTTGCCTCATTCTCTAAGATTTAAATATCTCTATGGTGTCTCCGTTCTGCGAAAGCAGTCTTTTATAAATCGGTAGAGCAGAGAGCCAAGAGAGAATCGTTGAGTGAAGAAAAACTTTGTTTCAAAAGGGGGAAAAACAGCAAAAACGATGGCTGTGTAAATTCTGCCTCTCTCTCAGAGTGGTTTTTCTCACAAACCCTATATCTAGTAAAGGAGAAAAATAAAGTAAAGAGTAAAACAAGAGCACAGGCCATTTTGTCTCTATGTACATACATATAACAATCTCCCACTAAAAGGCCTAAACTAAGAGTGTGAACAATAGAAGGTTGAACTATAAAAGGCCTATACCTCCCACCTGATGGGCATGTTACGTAAGGCACTAGGTGATCCCCATCAAGTGACAACAATGCCCCAATGCATCTTGTGGTAAGGCCTTGGTCAATGTGTTTGTGGCATTTTCTCGAGACACAACCTTCTCAAGGCTAATGCAAGTTCCATAGGATGAACCATACGTACCATTCGCGCATTCGTGTTCGAGAATGATAAACACCCTTGAAGAATGATAAATACCATACTTTTGGATAAATGATTTACTATAAGGTGAATATTTTTTTCACGCTAAATTTTTTTTTAAAATTACAAAAAAAAAAACACATTACCTTCTTAATAACAATATGCTTTTTTTCGTAAATCTATTTATTGTAATTTTTGTGAGTATAAATTTTGTACTACATAGCTTAGTATATGTGTGTAGACATTACACGAATTACTTCAAAATGATAGAAATTATAGACAAATTAAAGCAATTACAAGCTTTATAGAATAATTACAGAAATTATAGAATAATTTCATCACAGAAATTTCATTACATAACATTTAAACCCTATTATTAACCCTAAATATACCTGAATCTCGTTGGTAAGCAGATCATTCGAGGCTAGGTGGGAGAGGAGAGGAGAGCGTAACGTTACGTTGATGTGCAGAGGAAAAGGGGGGAAAAGGGGAAAAAGAGAGAAAAGACAAAAAAAAAAGGAAAAAAGGAAAAAAAAGGAAAAAAATAACACACGAATATTTGAATATCATTCGTGTTCGTTTTCCAACATAGGAAAACGGATGATATGGCAGACGAACATGAATGCGGCACATTCTTGGAGACGGGATCTCCAAGCAATGACCTCTCCCATAATTTGGAAAATGTATCTTGAAGTAGATTTCCTACTATCAGCACATCCAACATAATCTGAATCTGTATTCGATGATACAGACATCACCTCTACCCAAGCATAGACATTTATCTTTAGTGCCACTCAGATATCTCATTATCAACTTGAGTGCATCCCAATGTTTCTTACCAAGATTTGACATGAATTGACTTACCATTCCCACTGCAAATGCAATGTCTGGGCTAGTAGCCACCATGGCGTACATGAGACTACCAATCGCAGATTGATAAGGAACCTTGGTCATGAATTCCTTGTCCTCATCAGATGTGGGGCAATCACATGTGCTCAACTTTACATATGTAGGTAATGGAGTGCTCAACGGCTTTGCATTCTCCATATTAAACCTCTTGAGTACTTTGGATATGTACTCAACTTGAGACAAGTAAATGCATTGCTTGCTCCTATCACGAGTAATACGCATGCCAAGAATATGTTTTGTGTCTCCCAAATCCTTCACGTCAAAAGTTTGGCTCAAGTTTTTCTTCAACAAGGATAACTCATCCTTGTTTTTACCAACGATAAGCATATAATCAACACAGAGTATCAACATAATGGAACTCTCATATGAACATTTTTTCGTATAAAGATAAGGATCCTCATTGCTTCTAGTGCACCCTTGAGTCTTCATAAAAGCATCAAACTTTTGGTACCACAATCTTGGGGATTGTTTAAGCCCATACAAGCTCTTCTTGAGTTTACATACCAAGTGTTCTTTGCCCGAGACTTCATAACCTTATGGTTGTTCCATATAGACCTCCTCATTAAGATCCCCATGCAAGAAAGCAGTCTTTACATCCATTTGGACTCATTCTAAGTCCCGATTCGTAGCTAACGCAAGCAACATATGCAATGTAGTCATCTTAACTACAGGAGAGAAAATTTCATCAAAGTCAACTCCTCGTTCTTGCTTGAAACCTTTGGCTACCAAGCATGCTTTGTGCTTTGGAGAAGTTCTATTAGATGTATATCTATACTTGTAGACCCACTTGCATGGTAATGCTTTCCTATCCTTTGGCAAAGGTACTAAATCCCAACTACCATTATTATAAATACTGTCCAATTCACTTTGCATGGCATGCTCCCACTTAGCATGATCACTAGCCAACATAGCTTCTTTATAACAAGAGGGTTCACCTCCATTTGTTAACATCACATAGTCTGTGAGCTTAGCAGGTGGCCTAGAGACACGAGTAGATCGTCTCACTGGTTGCTGAACCGAATTTGGAATGTTTTTAGGTTGTACACATGCATCATTATTTTGAACATCCTCATATGGGTGTACATTTGTAGGACTGTTCAACATAGGTGTGGGATTATTCTTTTGCACACTAATAGAGGGTGTAACATCTTGAAACACCACTTTCCTCACTTCCACTTCCTTAATTGGATGCTTATGCGTAATCTTTTAATTGAAAACGACATCACTACTTCTGACTATAGTGCGCATTTCGGGGTCCCATAAGCGATATCCAAAATGACCATCTATTCCATAGCCAAGAAAAATACATTTCTGCTTTTAAAATCTAGTTTTTGCCTTAACTGTTTTGGAACATGAACATATGCTTCACATCCAAACACTCTAAGATGATCATATTGAGGGGTTTTTCCAGTCCACAACTCTTGTGCCATCAAACCTTTGGCAATACTAGGTGATAGATTAATCACATGAACAACAGTCCGAACTGCTTCTGCCCAAAAACCTTGCGGAAGGTTTGCATGATGCAACATAGAAAAAATTCTATCTTGGATGGTTCTATTCATCCTTTCCGCTACACCATTTTGTACAGGAGTGTATGGGGCAGTATAATCTCTACGAATGCCTCTAGACTCACAAAAAATCTTGAACTCATTAGAGGTATATTCACCTCCATTATCAGAACGTAAAGCCTTAAGCTTTATTCCTTTTTCAGTCTCAACCGAGGCAAGCCATTTTCTAAAAATGGGGTATACAACACCCTTTCCCTTTATGGGATACACCCACACCTTTCTTGTGGCATCATCAATAAATGTAACAAAATACAAAGTTCCACCCAATGATCTAGTAGGCATAGGGCCACATACATTTGTATGAACTAGATCCAAGGGTTGAGTAGAAGAATTAGAACGAATTTGATGTACACTTCTCGTTTGTTTACCATATTGACAATGCTCACAAACTGAAAAATTAGAAAAGGATAACATGGGTAAATAGCCAAATGTGACAGAGTTTCCATTCCACTACAAGACATATGGCCTAAACGACCATGCCAAATACAAATCATGGGTTGTTCTGTGACAGCCAAAAGATGTTCTTTCTGATGGATAACTACGGGATAAAGTGAAGCAACTTTCTTCCCTTTGGCAATAACCATATTTCCTTTTGTAATACAAAAAGATTTGGAAGCAAATATCACTTTATATCCAGAGTCATCTAATTGTCCAACAGACATCAAGCTACGAGTTAGCTCAGGCACATGACGTACATTTTGTACAAGAATCTGAAAACCATCAGAAAATTGTACCATAACATCTCCAATGCCAACCACATCACACTGACGTGAATCTCCAAGCCGAATTGTACCACGTGGTTTAGCTTCGTATCGTGTGAACCACTCTCTATGTGGTGTCACATGGAATGAAGCCCTAGAGTCCAACAACCATCTATGAGTAAGCGAGTGAGCCATATTCACCTCAACATAAGTAGCATCATCATCCACGACCAAAATGTCAACATCATCATAGCATGTAGCATTTATTTCCTCTATTTTCTTTGAGGATGATGAACCAGTCACTCGCATAACATGCACATCACCATGAGTTTTAACCCTTTCCTTTTCTCTTTCTTTGTTCTTCAAGGCATAACAGTCCTTTTTCCTATGACCCTTTTTGTGATAGTAATGGAATTCCACAAGTCTCTTTCTAGATTTGCTTTTGGTCTTATCATTTCCATGGATGTTTTTTGGTTTGGCTTCTACCACGTTGTTGGTTCTTGCCATAACCAGAATCTTGTACATTATATGCCTCTCCAACTTGTGAGGTGACAATAGATTTCCTACAGATTTCTTCACCCAATAGTGCTCCACATATGTTATTATAGACCAATTTCCCATTTGGTGCACTAGTGCTAATAGTGGTGCAAAATGTGTCCCATGAGTTAGGCAAAGTGCATAATAGAAATACACATTTTAGTTCATCATCCATAGACATTTTTTGAGCTTGCAACTGAGATCATAGTGCATCAAACTCATTTAGATGAGAAGCAACACTATCGGTGTCCTTCATGCGAAGGTCATAGAGCTTTCTCATAAAAAAACACATCGTTTGTAGCAGTTTCCTTCTCATATGTATTGCATAATTTTTTCAAAAGTTATTCGGATTTTTTACTGTCTAAAACAGTGAAATAGACATGGTAAAAGCATCAAGTTCCTCCCAATCATCATCATCCATGTCATCTGGCTGAATCTTCGCTTTGCCGCCTAGAGGCCTCGTTTGCTTTCTTTGAACCAATACATCGAACATCTGATTCTTCCACAAAGCAAAATTAGATCCATCAAATTTGCGGATCTCAATATGATCTTTTCCCAAAAACGAATAGTTATTACTTGAACTATTGCGACCAACAGAAGTGCTACTAGATGCATCCAACGTTTCGGACTCCATGGGAGTGAACAACAATATCAAACAACTGAGCACAATAACTTCTCAACTGAATACTAGAAGTAAGCAACTAACCAACTTATTTCCCAAAAATTTCGCACACACCCTATATCTAGTAAAGGGGAAAATTTAAGTAAAGAGTAAAACAAGAGCATAGGCCATTTTGGCCTTTTCACACTATGTACATGTCTGTATGTACATATAACAATATCTCTATCGTGTCTCCGTGTTGTGAAAGCACAATCGTGCTTTGCTCTGTATTGCTTCCAAATCCACGATCTTAGTTAGTACATAGAGCTTTAAATCTTTGCTCTCACTTGTTCACATGACTGGTTCCATCATTGTTGTCGCCAAATTCCATTGTGCATTTGCTTTATAAACCCCTAGTGATTGATGGGTTCAATTAGCTGGCTACACAAGGATGGGAGAGATGTTGTCCCTAGCTAATGAGGTGTCTGTATGTATGTATGGTATGGCATGGTGTGGTTATTGGGCTCAAATGCATCATCATTCCACATAACATAACTCATAGGATCCGCTCGTAATATTATATAATCTGTCTATAGAGCCTTCAACTCCAGGTTTTCTTCGACTCTAGTGACCTTTCTATTCCCGGGAACTTTTGAGTCCCCAAACGTCTGTGCCCTCTTAATCCTTGCGTCCTCCCTAGTCTAAGACCATTGTGGACTTGTTCTAGTAGCACACACATGTGGGTTTACATGACACGTCAAGTTTAATATGTTTTTGTGTGTAATTTACTTAGGTCTTGGTTTAGAGTAGTGAAGACATGGTTAGTGCTAATCAGTGGCCCTAACCATTGCAAAGTCGAATTTATTTCCCCCCCTTTTTTTCCTTGAATTGGCACCATCTTTCAGTTTAGGTGTGAAAAAATAAAAAAGGTAATGGTCGTTAAGAAGGAGAGTTCGCATCCTCTTTGAAAGTTCGGGTCATCCTCATACATTTGCGTCCTCCCAAGCGTTCATGTCCTCCTTGTGTGTTCATGTTGTTGCAATAACGTATGTGCATGTGCTACTCAAGCATGACCATAGGGGTCTTGGACTAGGGAGGATCCTCACACTCGAAGGGAGCTCAGAGTTGAAAGGGAGAGAATTCTCCTGTACTTTTTCTCTAACCATGTTTATGTGTTAACTCGACATTCATGATGATGTTTATGCAAGGTAATGATTTGACCAAAGATGATTGGAAGTGGGATGTTGTCCAAACGTTGTTGTTCAACTCACCTAGATAAATCCCAACATTAGGCTTGAACACCCAAAAATAATCCAAAAAGAAAAGTACTTAGGAAAAGACATGTATGAAAGGTACTTCTTTTAGATAGGATTTCTATAAATGGCCATGAAAGCGACTTGAGCATTTGTATGAAAAGGACCTTATTTGCATATGATTTCTACAAACTGCCCACAGAAAGAAAAAGTGAGTCATTTGTTTTTTTTCTCTAGGCGGGTCTTGGATAAGGTTTGGATAAGGACAAAGAGTAATATATCTTCTTGTACTCAGGAGAGATTTGGAGATGAAGATGATTTGCTTTTGTTTCTTTCTTTCTTTCTTTCCTTCTCTTTCATTGATTTTGTTTTGGGAGGATTGTTATAAGAAGTAAGTAGCATTAGGGGGAAAAAAAAGACATGACTAATGCAAGTGCTGCTTATTTATGTGGGGTGGCCTCCATAGCTTGTAAGTACCCCAAATTAACAAGGGCATTTGTAGCCACATGCATTGTGTGTAGCTCACCTCTAACTCTCCCCCTCCTCATCATCTCTTCTCCTGCACTCCTCTTCTTCCTCTCTCTCTCTCTTCTCATCTCCTCCTCTCCTTCTCCTTCTTCTTCCTCCTCCTTTTGCCACCTCAACTCCACTACCCCTAGACTCTTCCTTTGTTGGCTTTACAACCATGCAAGAAAATACTTGTTCCTGCCCCATCACAACAACCATAGCCACCTTAAATCCATGCTTTCTTGTCCCCACCTCCCTCACAAGCTCAACACTCACACATATGTCTCTACCAACTCTTCCTCCACCTCTAGCAGAACCTCTACTACCAGTAGTTTAGAGCCCCATCATGAAGATAGCTTGCCTTGTAGCTTCCTGTATAAGGTTGTGGAATACCATCCATATGGGGGTGATGGGGATGAAGAGATTGTGCCAGATTTCATGTCACAGTTGGATTATGTTTGGAGAGAAGTAACTAAGTTGAGATACTCTACCTTCCTTCCTCATAATGATATTCATGATTATTGTCAAGACCATGATGGTGATGGTGATGGTGATGGTGATTGATGGTCATGCTAATTCACCCCCCTTGATGTATGTTTGAAGGTATGTTGTGCTTCTTAGAAAATTTTAAACTTTGAAATGGTGACATAAATTCATCCTTATTTTAATGGATTACAAGCCATGGCTTTAAATTCCCCTAGTCAAAATTTGTTTATATGTAGGTTTGGTTTGTAGAGATAACTACAAAATTTATAACTAATGAAAGGATTTTTTTTTTGGAAAAAAAGAATAAAAAAAATAGAGATAACTACGAAAGGTTTTGTAGAAAAAAAGCACAGAATAGGCGTCGTGTCTACAATTTTTTTATTTTGGCTATAGGACAAAAGAGAAGTTTTTAGAATTAATATTGGCAATAAAAAATGATAGGTTTTTTAGTCCACGTTATCTTCTTTCCTCTTACACAAAAGATATTGCTGCAAAGATAAGGATGTGAACACTAGGATGGAAGTTTTAACTAGGCTGATTGGGGATTGGGGTCAAAGTTTTTTATCTAGGGTTTTGTATGTAGGATGATCATATGATGATAGATGGATGAACCAAAGGTGTAGGTTCCTGAGTCCCAAATATGGACATGGACATGGATATGAAACGTATATGTATACGTGTGCGGAGAACATAGTCAATTGTTAGTAGTGAATTTTGGTTGATTTTAAATAAAGAGATTAATGGGTAAGAGATCAATATGAACCATGATAATGTGCATTGTTTCATTTTCTTTTCTTTTCTTTTCTTTTTGTTTGCTTTGGTTTTTAGGTCTTCCAAAAGTTCTTGATGTCATGACTTGGGAAACAAATAGTGTAGATTCATTTATCTTCCCCCTAAGGGAGAGTCATGTTATTGGAATTGCTACAACGTATACGTAAGCTCTTGATGCCGAGCCCATGAGGGTGGTATGGATTCATCAACCTCACACTTCACAATCCAAATCATGTACAATTTATATAAGTTCCATTCAATGAAAGTTAAAAGAGTTCCATTCAATGAAAGATTGGGAGACATGTAGTGCAATAATATGTCCTCGTAATTTGTCACTTGTATCATTGTCTTTAACCTATGAATCTTTTGCATGTTTTTGTCTCTTCTTCATTACATTTTTGTTTATTTCTTGATGGGGTTAGGGTTTCAAATATGCATCATATCCTCTTGTTTTAACACTAACTTTGTTTCTCTAATGCAAGGATCCAATAGCAAACCATTTTATTATGGTCCTTCTAAATCAAATATGACCAGATGAAACCAATGTTTGTGTTTCGATTTGGTGAGAAAGAGATATCATAATGTCCGTGGGAGCCACCAAAGAGAGACCTTAGACTGCACTTGATTGCAAATCAGTGAAAATATGGCCAAGAGAATAGCTTACTTCAACAAATATTGTTGGTAATTATAAAAATACTTGTCATAAAAATAACCTTAAGTTTTCAAATTTCTTCAAAAAATAATCGTTTGGCAACAAAGGTCGCCATTTTGTTTTACCCTTGCTCAAGTGTAATGAGGCACAATGTTTTCTATTTACAGATGAGAAAGAATAGAGAATGAACATCAAGAGATCACATTCTCCCCCTATCGGGAGGTGCCCTTCGCCAACAACAACATTTTATAGCTTCATCTTGATATGTTTTGTGTTTGTAAAGCAAAAATTATGTCATTACTTGTAATTGACCGATATTTGCCTTTTTGAGATGGATAATATCACTTGATTACTTACTTTATGAGCAAGATTTTTTTGGAGAGAAAGAGATGATTTTTTTTATGAATTATGTAAGTTCTCACAAGATGCTGAAGGTGCAAATCTCGACTATATTTGTAGTATGTCGGATGGAGATTTTTTTTATATATTGAACATGTGTTTGCCAAGCATACTCCAAACAAACTGCAGACAAACAACTTATGAATGAGAACCTCACACTTCCACGTGATAGTTTAGATAGATTCATGCATTTGAAATTTTTATTTTGATCCACAAATTAATATAAATCTTTACGAACGCACATTGAAGAAGAGCTCCTCATATGATGGCGGAGATTGATTCACATCTGAATTTTCTTTTCCGTCAATAATATAAATCATTATCAACACAAACTGCAGAAGAGCTCTTCACACTTCCATGTGATGGCTGAGATGGATTCACACATTTGAATATTTTACTTTGATCCAGAATATAACTCTTTATTAAAACAAACTGACGAAGGGCTCTTCACACTTTCATCTGATGGATAAGACTGACTCACCCACATGAAAATTTTATTTTGATCCATAATAATGTTATTACAGGATTCAATAAAACATGAACAGTTAATGTGTACATCGATACTATCTGAGGGGACACCAAGGTGTTAAACATAGCAACCTAATTTCAGAGTAGCGACACAGACACAATGGTATAGGTCCAAGCGGATAAGATAAGAAAAGCAGTATGCTTTCCTTGGAATAAGGCACACCTTCAAACGCAGTGTCCAGAATTTTAATTGAAAACAAGAAGTTGCACAACCAGTTTGTCTGATAAATTATAAATTAAACTATATTATGTATCTCCATGCCATGTATCTACACATGTAACACTTACAAAACATACAATTACAATATCGTCATGAGATGGATGATCTTCCAGACAGACTATGTTCATGCTATAATAATTACTAAAATCCTTTCTTAGCTATACAAAACCTCATACAAGTTGGAGACTATCCAGAAATGTTGTACAGATGAATTATAGAGATCGCAAGAGTGGGTAATCACGAAGAATTTCGCGTTCTGAGAGAGTATCGTTTTGGTCTTGGGGTGTCCAAAGCACTTCCACAGCCTAAGCATCAAACAAAACCATGTTAACATACAAAATGTCAATACTGTTTAAAGCATTTAAATCTAAAGGCCCCCCACAAAAACAAGAAAAAATCGATTAACACACCAGTGTCTGATCCTTTGGAATCGCACCAATCTTGCGCAATGCTTCTTTCAAATCTGCATTACTATTTATTGGAGGAAGTTTGAATTCACCCTCAGCAGCAACTAGCAAAGTTACCTGAATTAGTAGATCCCCAAAAAGCTTATGAGAATGATATAAATATACCTCTGAATGGCCCTAAATACCTCAAAACATTTGGATATTAACCAAATACCCCTTCTTATTTCAAAGGTCCGCAAATATCTCTTATGTTTTCAAAACTTTGTGAATACCCATCCCTACCAAAATACCTCAAAACATTCGGATATTAACCAAATACCCCTTGTTATTTCAAAGGTTCGCAAATATCTCTTATGTTTTCAAAACTTTGTGAATACCCATCCCTCTACATAGTACAAAGTTTGCTTCTACATAGAGGAATTCCAGTTGTTTACGGAAATTTCATGGTACTCTGGTAAATATCCGAAAGTTAAAAGAGTTTTATTCGGTGTTTTGCCCAAGATTTAATTGAAAGTAGGTCATGATGTACATTGTTGAAACAAATTTGTTTCAATGTTTTTTTTCCTACCACGATATATTCGTTATTGAAGCGGGATGTAGACTTTGCAGCACTTCGACGGAACCTGTTATTTACATTCACAATTGTCTCTTCATCAAATTTGGCCCTCTCTTCTAATGAAAGCTCATTAAACAGCTTCTCGCCAGCTTCTGAATCCCTTTTCACATCCGCCTACAAAAAGGAACATAACAAAATTTGGGTTTTTTTCCGAACAATATAAATCATCACTCATCTTCTATGATATTGTTTCGCTAGTTTAAAAGACATACCGATGAATAACCCGATATACAATAATCAGGATGTCGTAGCAAGGAAAGAACAGTTTCTACAAGACAACCAGAAATATGAGTAATTTCCATGACAACCCATCAAAAGAAGAATGATAATTCATAAACGAAGACTTATCAACAAAAATGATTACAAAAAAATTAGAAAAAGAAAAGAAACAAATGGCACCTGTGAGAAGATAATGAAGCCCTTCAGGTGTTGAGGTGTCAGCTCGCTCGGCTATATTGTCTAAATCCTGTTGCAATGAGCGTGCCATGCCAAGTAAACCAACCTAAAAAGCATTGAAATAAGTCATCAATCACAATAGGTGTTCAATCTCAGTATACTTCATTTTGGTAAAATTAATTAAAACAAATTCAAAAAAGATGCATATTGTATGGACTCAAATATCAAATTAACCAAATTTAGACATGTATTGAACTAATCATAGATATATGGAAGTCAAAATAGTAACCCCCCTTAGCCTCTCTTGTTATTTCAGCTTAGCTCGTGTGTTGATTTACTAAATCATAAACTTCATGTATGCCTAGTTAGCTCATCCGGGAGAGGGATAAAACCAAATATGCACAGTCAGTGAATTGAACACAGCGACCTACAAAAGTCGAGAGATAATGCCCAATATGCAAGAATAGCAATATAGATTAATATAATAAATATAAGAGACATTTACATATATGCATGTGTCGATATATCTATATATATTGTCGAACTCATCCTACATAGGAGATATAATGACAAATTTAGAACAATACCGCCATTAGATCTGATGCAATACATATATATACATAGACAAAACTCATCCAATGAAGCTAACGTGTTTCAAATTATACACTAATGGCATGCTCTTAGCAGACATGAAGGAGAGAAATATATCTATCAATACCAAAAAATAAATGCACAATGTCTACCATTGTTAGACTACAGTGATTCAAATTACATGGAGAAAAAAATAAAGAATAAGGCTCATGAAAAGTTTGAAATACCTGAAGCTTCAAAACGCTTGTCTTCCGAGTCGAAGTGAATAGGCTTGACTCATTGCGATCAGTGAGAAATCCAGAGACTAAGAAAAAAGCGAGGAAACCGAGGATCAAGAAAAGGAATCCCCCACCGCCACCAATGCCAACACTATATGCAGGTGCAACATAGATGCTTGGCCCCCCAAACCCTCCTCCGAAGAAGGGAGAAGGTGCGGCGTAAGGGGCTGAGAATGTGAAACCACTACGGGATGAAGGCGGGGCCGAGTACGTCCTGGCAGATGAAGATGCTCTTCCAGAAGAAAATGAGCGCCCACCCATCACACCGCCTGATGCTGCCCATGCAGCCCCTTGTTCAGGTAGCATTTGGGTCATCAAGAAGCCGATCACTAGGGCTATCACCGCAGGTTTCCCGAGGTTCTTCAAACAATCCATGGCCACCTTGGATACCCTTTGCAAAAATGTCTCTTCCTCCTTTTGAGACCGTAGTTCCTGAAATCCTAATTTTTGAAGGCCTGGATTGTTATTCCCTGGTTTTTGAAACCCTAACCCTTCTGTCTTCTGTACATCATCTCTTTGCACAGCAGCACGGATTTGAATCATGCCCTTCGACATTGAAAATCTGCTTCCTGGGAGATGTTGCAAGGTCTTGATGGGAGACCTTAATTTTGTTGCGCTGAGAGGGGCCCATTGAATAATCTTAGAAGAAGAAGAAGAGGAGGAGGAGGGAAGAGAAGTAGAAGAAGCTCTGAGCTGAGGAGAGATGACAATGGGTGAAGCAGAACAGGCCATGCGTGGAAGAGAAGGAGAGGCCAAGGCTGTGGCTGTGGCTGTGGCTATGGACTATGGGCTATGGGCTATGGGCTATGGCTGTAATTGTATATCAGATTAATGGATTCTGAAGAAGAAGAAGAAGAGGAAGAAGAAGAAGACGATTAGAAACCACAAAATCCATAGTATTCCAAGCTATCCACACGTATATTCTCTCTCTCTCTCTCTCTCTCTCTCTCTCTCTCTCTCTTTGTTGGGTGTAAACACACAATTATATTAATAAATGTGTGTAAAAAACACCACTTATAATGGGTGGGTGTGACAATGGAGTATGGTCACCCACTAACTACATTACACTACATGGATGGGCTAGTAGTGGAACATGTTGAATTGCCAATAGCCAAGACGAACACTCCGCCGAGGAAAAGAATTTCCGCGTGCTCCAATCAAGAAAATTGCCACATTAATACTCCCTTCAACTTTCGTAGATATGCTTTCACTCCATGTCTACCATCGAATACAAAAGCGTTGCGTATATTCCAATTAGGACGCAATCCCCAATATCTCAAAAATAGAAAAATCATCTCCATCTCTGATTTTGGGGTCAACCTGTGTAAATTGTGCAAACACCCATTGTTTAGGTGTCAAATAACACCGTGATAAGACTTGCCAATTTTGAGAAATGTAACTCCAAATCTTACAAGCAATCGGACATTGTATAAATCGATGAGTACTATCTTCCATTTGAACAGTGCAAAAAAAAGCAATTACCCGTTGCTGATCCACGATGCTTTAGAGCTAATCCCAAAGGCATTCCTCCAATCAAAACTCCTTAAATGAATACCTTTGCTACAAGTGGCAATTTAGAATGCCAACTACGTTCTAAGATCTGCCACCACCCATGATCAGATTTGTGTATTTTCCATTCTTCTTTAGCCTAGATGATAACCATCCAAGAGACTCAATAGAGCAATGATACAAAAGATTAGTAGTCACTTGTAACAAAGACGTTTGACCCCTTTAAACACCAATCAATCCACAGTTGTTCTCCTGTTTGTAGAGGTAAGGGACCTTGTATCAACGGAATATTTTGTAGTTGTTGCCAAATAAATCCATAATTAGGCGGAATGCGTAATAATTGTCGCGCTTCAACAAACTCCAAAATTCTTTGAGATGAAGCCTCAACTATGTCTCCCACCTCTTTGACCCCCAAACGAAACAAACGATTAAATTGAGAGCGCAATATCTCCTTTCCTAGCCAACATAATAACCGAGAAAACACAAGCAACTCTTTTTGCAAAGAATTACAATGCTCTCTACTAAATGATGGTTCCATACACATAACAAGAGTGCTTCTTGCCATGAACTAACCAAGTGTTGAACACATGTAGAGCTCGGAATCCTAAGTGAAATACATCCATTCAGTAATTGCCACCATGAAACCTTAATCGTTGTCCTCCCATGTGTTAAACCCTTGTTCTCAATGAAATATTGAACAATAGATATCCATGGTTGTGAGTTTGAACACATAATATCTTGTAATGATGAAAATCTATGAACCATCATATGTTTAGATAAGTTCAATATTCCAGTTCCCCCCAAGCACTGAGGGGTTGCTAGATGATTCCACACAACCCAAGTGATTCCCATCTTATTCCTCTTCTTCCACAACAAATATTGAAGAGGTTGAAAAATAGAATACAAAGCCTTCTTTGTCCATGGCAACAATGGCAAGTAATATAATATCATGGGTTCCATAATACATTGTACAACCTTCAAGCGTACATGAAATGGCTAAGATTGTGACTTCCAATACATGAACTTATCCCTCAACCTACGAGACATCCATTCAATCAATTGACCATTTGTAACATTCATTCCTAATAGATAGCCCAAGTGTCGAAAAATAGAGCCTTTCTTCACCACAAATCCTTGCCATCCTAAACATTCCAAATCCCTTTCAGTACACGATATGAGACTAGACTTCCTCCAATTAATATGCAATCCGAAAGCCAATGCAAATTGGTTCCATACAAGCATCCCCTTCTCAAGATTCTCTCGTGAGGCTTGTAGAAACATGAAAGAATCATTAGCCAAAGCTTGTGCTACTAGTTGCCCTCCAGATGGAAGGTGTAGACCCACAAATGTCACCATTTGTTTACAAGCCTTGATAACATCACTAACAAGGGATGAGTAACAATAGCAAAACAACAATGGGCTAAGAGGGCATCCTTGACGAACGGATCTTGTGAGGGCAATATCTGATGTAACTCCCCCATTAAACATTACTCGAGACACTGCATCTTGTCCTAATAAAAATATGCAACGAGACATACGAGGTCCAAAGCCCATTGTATGCATTAACCTAGAAACAAAGGACCAATTAACATGATCATAAGCTTTCTCCTAATCTAATTGCGCCATAATCAATTCTTGATGAGTGTTTCAAGCATAATCCATGGCCATTAGAACATTCAACACATTATGCAATATATTCCTACCTGCAATAAAACCATATTGGGCAAGATGTATCAACTTTGGCAAATACTTTTGTAATCTATTTGCCAAGATCTTTGTAAATATCTTATACAACCCCCCCATCAAAGAAATAGGTCTCCATTGATTAAATGACTCAGGAGATGCCACCTTTGGAACTAATTTAATTAGACCAACCTTCCAAGCTTGAGGCATATGACCAAAATTCCAAGAATGTTGAAAGATCAAAGTTAAGGGTCCCTTTAAAATGTTCGAATATCACTTAAAAACTTCATTGGTCAAGCCATCCCAACCAGGGCTCTTACCACTAGGAAGATGCCTTAAAACTGTGTCCACCTCATCCACAGTGAAATCCGCATCCAATTCATGAGTAATGAGGTCATGCACAATAGATCCAACCACATCATAAAACTCATGACGTGCTCTACTCACCTCATTTGTCATTAACAATTGTGGGTCAATCAACTCCTTAAAGTAATGAACACATATGTCAATTATTGTAATAGGATCCACTATCCATTCATACCCTTGCTTCACACGTACCACATTAGATCGAGCATAAGTAAGATGTAATCTCTCTCTCTCTCTCTCTCTCTCTCTCTCTCTCTCTCTTAAGAAGAGGATAATGAAACATAAGATATAAAATATCCAAATGAAGTTCTCATGTTTTCCATATTTATGAAACTAGCCCACATTCTCACTAATTACCAAAACGCCCCTCGAGAGTGTACACACACACACACACACACACACACAATTCCATTGCCCATTCTCATATCACTCTTTAAACTTGGGGGTCATTTGTTTAACGATTATGTAACCAAATTAAAGAAGAAGCCATCATTGATGCTTTGCCCTTATATATATTGTAACATCTCTCGATGACCTCCTAACCTTTATTTCTTCTTTTCTCTTTCATAGAATTGACTTTACACTTGGGATGCTTTGTATTTGAGATAATTTAATTGCATGTGAAGGGGGACCACGGGCTTACCTCTATCCACATGTTTTCTTCAAGTTTGTCTTTATCTAAACGTAGGCCGCTTCCTCCTCCATGACTTTGTTAATAGCTATCTATCCCTCGTATTCAAGATGTATATTATATGAGGTTACCAATGAGCAAAGAGTTATACAATCATGTGAGCATATGTAGATTTTGTAAGGGCTAGAAAGGGATATTGTGAAGTTGTAGAATCTTGATAAGTGTGCAATTTTGAGGTGGTGTGCATAGCCATGTATGATGTATGAAAGGAACCTTGTGTTGTAGTCAAAGACCGGTATTGCGGAACATGAACAACATTTATGTTAAGAAGATTACCAAGTTAACAAGTTAAAGCAAAATCAAAGAGAAAAAGTGTAAGAGAGAGAGACAGAAAGGTGCACTATGTAACAGTCTTATTCCAAAAGTTACAATATAAGAATGGCACTATCAACAACAACATGAACTAGGTTAGAAAGCCAATTATAAAGTAACTGGGCTAGGGCAACTGCCCTTTGACATATTTACATTATTGTCCTAAACCTAGTTTGGCCAAAGGGACAATGTGAATACGGCCATTATACACCCGTATTTGACACCTTTCACTCAAGATTTCAAGAACATCAACAACAATCAAACATTCATTGGATGTGATCATGGCCTTTTTTTGTTCCAAATCTCTCTCTTGACTCATTTCTTCTCTTGTATTCATGCCTCTATTGTGAGGGTTGTTCCGAATGCTTTCATTCATGTCCGTTTGCTTACTCGACTCTACGTCATCTCATATTTGTTCACTTATTCGAGTATTTGTTGAGTCGTGTTTG